>NW_007253991.1:251537-256436 GCF_000164805.1 Carlito syrichta
AAATATTCAGCTAAAATTAACAGGAATTCTTTATTCTGTAAACAGTACTGTGATTTTTTGTACTGTTAAACTTTTGGGAATCTGTGTTTATCAGGTTTTAGCTGAGCTATTTCAGAACACCAATTCCAAAGTAATCAGTCAGTGAGTTTTTAAACCTCTGCCTAAAATTGAGAACGGAAATGGACATAAAGTCCATATTTATGTCATGGGAGGTTGCCCAGGCAAAACTGTCCTTTTGGGTGTTAAAATGGTCCTTATTTTATAAAACAGTTTTGCTAGGTTGTTTGATTGAATTAGGTTTTTTAAAATGTCTTTTTTTGAAAGAATAAATAATTGTTGGCTTTATGCTGAATTCTTTACTTATTTATTTATTTATTTATTTATTTATTGTAGAGACAACGTCTCACCAAGTTGTCCAGGCTGGTCTCAAACCCGTGATCTCAGGCAATCCTCTTGCATCGGCCTGCACTCCAGTCTGGGCGACAGAGTGAGACTCCAACTCAAAAAAAAAAAAAAGAAAGGTGAAGGGGGAGAAAATCCCCTTTTTATACCAATCCAGAGATCAATTCACGTGGTATGCAACAAAAGAGATGATAATCACTCTGTTTTTAATTTAGGGGAAGTGAAATATACATATGTGACTATGGCTTAAATACTTTTGTTACTGAAATTTTAAAAATGAAGCTGAGGAGGATCACTTGAGGCCAGGAGTTTGAGACCAGCCTCAGTAAAAACATAGCTAGAGCTTGTCTCCACCAAAAATAAATACGGAGAATCCCTTGGGCCCAGGAACTGAAAGCTGCATGCAGTGAGCTATGATTGAGCCACTGCACTCCAGCCTGGGAACAAAGACCCTGTCTCTTAAAACAGCATATGTATAAGTAAATGAGTTGGCACAGAGGTGGTGAAAGATTACTGTATACTTTAATACAAAGGTTCTATCCTGGAGAATCTTGAGTTAGATAGTGAGGTCCAAAGTGGCTTAACATGTTTACACTGTTGGCTTTTAATTTTGGGGTTTTGTCTATTTAGTGTACTTTTACATAGATTATTTCATTGATATTTTACATATTCCTCAGAGTAGTTACGTGCTATTTTAAAATTACCAATCAGCCAGGTGCAGTGGCTCACGCCTGTAATTCCAGCACTTTGGGAGGCTGAGGTGAGAGGGCTGCCTGAGCCTAGGGGTTCAAGACCATCCTGGGAAACTTGGCGAGGCACAGTCTCTAAAATAAATTAAAAAATTAGCCGGGCATGGTAGCGTGCACCTGTAGTTCCAGCTATTTGAAAAGCTGAGGTGGAAGGATCTCCTGAGCCCAGCAGGTGAGTACGGTGGCCGTGAGCATGCCACTGCACTCCAGTCTGGGGGACAAAGTGAGATGCCAACTCAAAAACCAAAAAAAGTTACCAATCAACAAGTATATATTTAGAAAGCATTTTCCTTTATCACATACTCTCAAAAGAAAAAGATAAAATAATCACTGAAAGCAAAGTATCTACTGCAAGAACAATTTGCATTTGGGTTCATGGATTATCAGAACACAAAAAATGAATACATCAACACTATTAAATGAATAATCCTTCCTTAGAACCTCTGTCCACATATGACAAAACTAAGTAGATAAACTGAAAAATGTTTATATTGATACTTAATAATCGTACATATTTATGAGGTACATGTGATATTTTGATACAGGCATACAATGTGAAATGATCAAATCAGGGTATTCTGAATAGCCATCACCTCAAACATCTATCATTTTTTTGTGTTGGGAACATTTCAAATATTCTCTTCTAGCTAATTTGAAAAATAAAGTATTAACAATAGTTACCCTACCGTGCTAGCAAATACCTATCTAACTGTATTTTTGCTAACCCTGAATTGTACCCCACATCTTTAAAATAAAATTCAAGAAAAAAAAGAACAAGCAAATTATCTGAACAGATATTTTTCAGAAGACATACAAGTAGCCAACAGGTATATGATGAAAATATACACAACATCACTAATCAAAACCACAGATACATCATCTTCCTCCAGTTAAATTGCTGTTACCAAAAAGACCAAAAACACATGCTGGTGAGGATATGGAAAAGGGGGAAGGAACACTAGTATACTGCTGGTATATAGTCACAATGGACAACAGGATGATGGTTCCACAAAAAACTAAAAAGAAATCTACCATTTGATTCAGCTGATTTGAAATATAAAGTATTAACTATAGATACCTACTGCACTAGCAAATACTAGCTCTTACTCCTATCTAACTGTATTTTTGTACCCATTAACTAACCTCTCATCCTGTCCCCAGCCTCTGATAACCATCATTCTACTCTTATCTCCATTAAGATCAACATTATTAGCTCCCACATATGAGTGAGAACATATGATATTAGTCTTTCTGTGCCTGGCTTATTTCATTAAATATAATGACCTCCAGGTTCGTCCATACTGTTGCAAAGAATTTCAAACAGTTTTATGGAGAATAGCATTCTATTGCATATATATACCACATTTTCTTTATCCATTCATTCACTGATGTATACTTAGGTTGACTCTCTATCTTGGCTATTGTGATTAGTGCTTCATTAAACATGAGAGTACACATATATCTCTTATATATACTGATTTCCTTTCTTTCTTTTAGATATACATTCATCAGTGGGAATCTGGATCATATGATAGATCTTTTTTTAGGTTTTTGAGGTCACTTGTATGTTTTCTGAAAATTATCTGTTCAGATAATTTGCCCATTCTTTTTTTAAGATGTGGGGTACAACTCAGGGTTAGGTATACAAATGTTCATTATGCAGGTACCCTTATTGGTGAGGTGTGCCCCTCCCTCCCCTGGTAGTTTCCCTCAACTGCCATTCCCACTCCACCTCTCTTGGCAGTTTCCCACTACTGCCAATTCCTTTCTTATAGTATTATGATAATTGTTCAAGGTCCGCTTATGAGTGAGAACATATGGTACTCTGTTCTTTGCTTCTGTCATAGATCAGAGTATGATGGACTCTAAATCCATTCAAGTTGTTGCAAAGCCCTTAAGTTTGTCCTTCTTTATGGCTGCATAATATTCCATTGTGTATATGTACATTTTTAAATCCAGTCCAGCTTCAATAGATAGCATAATTGGTTCCATGTTTTTGCTACTGTGAATAGAGCTGCAATAGGCATGCGTGTACAGGTATCTTTTTGGTAGAATGACTTGAGTTCCTCCAGGTAAATTCCCAATAGAGGGATGGCTCCTCCAGGTAAATTCCCAGTAGAGGAGGGTGGCTCCTCCAGATAAATTCCCAATAGAGGGATCCCAATAGAGGGATGTCATACGGAAGATCAATTTCTAGTTCTTTCAGAAACCGCCACACTGTCTTCCAAAGAGGTTGCACTAGTTTACATTCCCACCAGCAGTGTAGAAGTGTTCCTTTTTCTCCGCATCCTCGCCAGCATCTCTTGTTTTTTGTTTTAGTATTGATTGTCATTCTTACTGGGGTTAGGTGGTATCTCAATGTGGTTTTGATTTACATTTCTCTGATGATTAGTGAGGCTAGGCACTTTTTCATGTGTCTGTTAATTTGCCCATTCTTAATAGGATTATTTGTGTGCTATTGAGTTGTTTGAGTTCCTCATATAATTCTGGTTATAAATTCCTTATCATATGGATAGTGTGAAAATATTTTCTCCCATTCTGTAGGTTTCTCTCTTCACTCTGTTGACTGTTTCCTTTACTGTGCAGAAGCTTTAGCTTGATGTAATCCCATTTGTTTATTTTTGCTTTTGTTGGCTATGCTATTGAGGTCTCATCCAAAAAGTCTTTTCCCAGATCAATGTCCTAAAGTATTGGAAACATTTTATCAAAACAAAACTATAGGATGGGCACAGTGGCTCAAGTCTGGAATCCCAGCACTTTGAGGGCAAGGTGGAAGAACTGCTTGAGCCCAGGAGTTCCAGACCAACTTGGGTAACACAAGAAAATCTTGTTGCTATCCAATAAATAAATAAATAAATAAACAAACAAACACTTGTGCATTGTTGATGGGAATGTAAAATGGTACAGCCACTGTGTAAAAACAGTTCCTCAAAATGTTAAACACCATGTGTTCCAGCAATTTCACTTCTAGATGTATACCCAAAAGTGAAAGCAGGGACTTAAGTAGACACTTGCAGACCAATGTTCACAGCAGCATTATTCACAATAGCCAAAAGGTAAAACAACTCTAATGTCCATCAACAGATGGATGAAACCTGAGACCATTACAGGAAGTGAAATAAGTCAGACATGCCGGGCTTGGTGGCTCAGCCTGTAATCCCGTGCCTTTGGGAGGCTGAGGTGAGTGGATTGCCTGAGCCCGCGGGTTCGAGACCCGCCTGGGCAGCGAGACCTCATCTCTACAATAAATCAAAAAATCAGCTGGGCGTGGTAGCGCACGCCTGTAATTCCGGCTTCTCGGAAGGCTGAGGCGGAAGGATCGCCAGAGCCCAGCAGGTCGAGGCTGCAGTGGCCGGGAGCGGCCACTGCACTCCAGTCTGGGCGACAGAGTGAGACTCCAACTCAAAAAAAAAAAAAAAAAAAGAAATAAGTCAGACATAAAATAACAAATATTTTATGACATAACTTATACTAGCTATCTAGAATTGGCTGAATTCAAAGACCCAAAAGGTAGACAGAGACTGGGTGGAAGAAGAATGGCAAGTTATTGTTTAATGGGTACAGAATTTCTAGTTGGGATGATGAGAAAGTTCTGGAAGGAACAGTGATGATGGTTGCACAATATTGTGAATGTATTTATAATGTAAAAAGTGAGCCGGGCTCGGTGGCTCAGCCTGTAATCCCGCGCCTTTGGGAGGCTGAAGTGAGAGGATTGCCTGAGCCCGCGGGTTCGAGACCCGCCTGGGCA
>NW_007253991.1:256988-278879 GCF_000164805.1 Carlito syrichta
GAGAGAGAGAGAGAGAGAGAGAGAGAGTGTGTGTGTGTGTGTGTGTGTGTGTGTGTGTAGGAGAAACAGGTGAAAGAAACTAAATCTTCACTTTCATTAGTAAGAAATCAGAATTTCAAAAAAAATTAAAGAAAAAGTAACAGTGTAAGACTGTGCCTCTGAAATAGGTAAATCCTAAAAGAAACAACTAAATGTTTTTAAAGTGGTTGTCTCTGGAGAGTAGGAAACAAAGAAAAACACACAGCAGGAGACCTTTCTGTGCCCTTTGCTGTATTAATGAACTCACTTAAACCATGTGCATGTAACTCTGATAAAAGTAAAAGCCAAATGATTTTTTTTTAAAAAAACCTATTTAAAAAGAGTCAGGTGGTACTCTGGAGTCTGGAAGCATGGCCGGCTTCAAATCTTAGTTCAGGCACTTTTCCATTTGTGTGGCCTAAGGCAGATAACTCTAGCCTCTCTTTGCTTCCCTCATCTGTGAAACAGGAATAAAAGCATTTACTTCTATTACTATAAGGACTAACATCGGTGTAAGTAGAATGTTTAGCAAAGTGGCTGTCACCCGCTAAGCACTCACTGGTTGTTTTTCCTCAAAGAACTGAGGATGGTGGCTGAGAGTAACCCCAGTACTTTAGGAGGCCAGCAGGAGGACTGCTTGAGGCCAGGAGTTCCCGACCAGCCTGGGCAACATAGGAAGACCTGTCCCTGCAAAACATACAAAAACTAGCTGAAATGCTGAGCAGGAGGATCCTTGAGCCCAGGAGTTCAAGGCTATAGTGGCTATGGTCATGTCACTGCACTCCAGTCTGGACAAGAGTGAGACCCTTTCTGAAAAGAAAAAGAAAAAGGAGAAGGAAAAGCAGAAGGAGAAGAGAAAAGAAAACTCAGAATGGGGAAGACTGGAGTAATGTAGTGGATATATACTGAGCTTTGGGGATTAGGGAAGTATTCTGAGATGGCATTATTAAGAAGGACAGGGATGGTGAGAAAGTTAAATAAACCATTAAGATACTCAAGTTTATACTGTACTGTCACTAACAAATAACAACTTCAGGCATTCTCCCTGGCCTGGAATACTTCCAGAGGCACTTTAAACATTCCCTTTTATTAGAGAGACGAGAAAATTCTCTACCCCATATTGCTTCTCGACCCATTCAATAAGCTGCCTATTTCTTTTAAAAAAAATAAAGGAAATATTTCAACTAACAAAAGGCCAGGAGCAGTGGCTCATGCCTGTAATCCCAGTATTTTTGGAAGGACAAGGCCAAAGGATTGCCTGAGTCAAGACCAACCTGATACAACACAAGGAAACCTTGTCTCTACAAAAAAAAAAAGTTCGCTGGGCATGGTGGAGCACACCTGTAGCCCCAGCTACTGGGGATGCTGAGGTGGAAGAATTGCCTGAGCCCAGCTGCAGTAGCCGTGATCATGCCACTGCACTCTTGCCTGGGCAACAGAAATGCTGATTTAAAAAACAAAACAAGCCAGGCTCGGTGGCTCAGCCTGTAATCCCACACTTTGGGAGGCTAAAGTGAGTGGACTGCCTGAGCCCGTGGGTTCAAGACCCACCTGGGCAACTTGGCGAGACCTCATCTCTACCATAAATCAAAAAATCAGCGTGGCATGGTAGTGCGTGCCTGTAATTCCAGCTACTCAGAAGGCTGAGGCGGAAGGATTGCCGGAGCCCAGCAGGTCGAGGCTGCAGAGGCCGGGAGCAGCCACTGCACTCCAGTCTGGGAGACAGAGTGAGACTCCAACTCAAAAAATAAAAATAAAAAATAAAAAACAAAAAACAAAACAAAACAAAAAAGCACTAACAAAAAAGTATAGAGAATAGGATTTAGCTTTGCCAAATCTTAGCCGGTGATATTTTTACAGTTCTGGATGCATTCGAAGATATTTACATATATTACACTTACTCTAAAAGTTCTTTTTTCTCCACCAGGATTTCCCATCCATGAATTCTACTAACTTTTACTGTCCCTCACCCCTTTGATATCCTGTCTCACTACCTAGCAGTCAGTCCTGTGGAACCCATGTACACAAAAAGTCAGTCCTGAGAATAAACAGGTTCTGAACACTGAAAACACTGTATTTTCAATTCACATGTAAGTTGACCCACACAGTTCAAACCAGTGTTGTTCAAGGGTCAACTGTATTTGCCTCACTATTATATTATCCCTTGTAGTACAGGCTTCCCCCACTAGATAAGGGTTCTAGAAACCCATTTGTATCAGTATACCAGCTAGCATTACTGTGATAGGCTGCATTCAGCTTCAGTTAATTTTTTTTGGAGATTCTTTCAACATGTGTGCCCATTTCATGATGGGTGATTTACCAGTGCACCTGTCCACACTGTGCTGAGTGTTCAGTAGTTTTTGACCAAAAACTGGCATGACCCCTTGTCCCACATTCCCTATTCACCAATCTCCCCCAAGCAACTATTTTTTTTGTTTCCTTTGATGAAAAAAGTCCTCAAAGGGAAACATTTTGCTGATGTGGAAGAGGTGAAATTACAAAAGGCATCAAAACTGACAAGTTCAAAAATGGTTCTGAGCAGAGGAAAAAGCATCTAAATAGGTGTATTGCATCAAACGGAGAGTACTTTGAAGGTGACTGAGGTTGAAACATCTAATACACAATTTCTAATAAATGAATTCTGGGTATTTTGGGGGTTCCTCTTAACATATAGCCTAACACACACCTCAGCTATGTGGTATAGCTTATTGTCCTATGCTACAGACTTGTAATAGTAAGAGTGTATGTATATATATTTTTAGATTTTAAAAGTACAGTAAAAATCGGTATCATAATCACCTTCATATGTGCGGTCCATCGTTGACTGATAAGTCATTATGTAGTACATAACCGTATTCTTACATCTATCCCAAATCCTACTATGTGCCACATTCTGAGCAAGGGGAAGTTCAGCCTCTTCAAAACTTACAGAACCACAAGTAGAAACAGACTAGTAAGCAACCAGTTAAAATAGAAAATGTAATCAATGCATGTTCAAAATGTTTCTATAGAGAAAAGAGCATCCAAGAAAACTTTCCAGCAGATAGTATATATTTGCACAGAGCCATATTTCATTCAAGCCATACTTCATAGCTTCCTCACGGGATAACAAATTGAAGTTACCCCACAAGGAAGAACATCTGAGGCACGGAAAAACATCTGTCATGAGACAATGAACAGCAAGATGCTGTTAGAATTTAACACCACTAGCACAATACAGCGGTGGATACCCAGTGAACTTCAAGTAATCTGGAAAAGTATAAATGGTGGCAAGAGATAAGATTGGAAAGGTAAAAAGAGCCCAGTTCAAGAAAGTATTTTAAAGTCAGCACAGTTGTCCTTTGGTATACTCAAGGAACAGGTTCCAGGTCTCCCCAGAATACCAAAATCCATGCATAATCAAGTCCTGCAATCAGTCCTGTGGAACCTACATGCACAAAAAGTCAGCCCTCTAGAAATAAGTAGGTTTCGCATCTGGAAAATACTGTATTTTCAAATATGGATTTAAGTCGACCCACAAAGTTCAAACCAGTGTTGTTCAAGAGTCAACTGTATTTGCCTCACTAATAGGATAAAGGTATAAGAAAGAATGCTATTAACTAACAATGCTGTACAAAGGAGACATCAAAAGAGAAACAAAGCAGAGTGACCATACCTCCTAGTTTGTCCAGAACTATCCTGGTCCTTATCTGTACATCTGGTGTCCCATCCAGTTTATCATCTGTACCACATATAACGAAGTGTTGTTAACAGTTGCATTACACTATTCTGAGATGAGTTCAGCAGGCCTCTCCACCTTATACTTCCAACTTCTACAATGATCTTGTCAGGTAGTTTGCAAAATGCATCTATATAGCACGTATACTAATATGATGAACAAAGTCCTCACTTTAACATGCACTTAACTCTGAAAGACAACAGAAATAACCAATCTCTCTTTCTCTAGAAGACTAGGTTAAAGACCTTGATAGTCTTATCACATCTACATGTTGTCTGCATTTCAATGGTCTCAGAACAAAATCCTAAGACACTTTTTAAAGCTTTAATGCATGCTTTTTCCCATAAAGCATGGTCTCTCAACCCTGGCACTACTGACATTTGGGGTCAGACAATCCTTTATTGTTGGGGCTAGCCTGTGCTATACAGAATATTTAGCAGCATCCCCAGCCCCTACCACTAGATGCCAGCAGCACCCCCTTTTTGTAACCAAAAATATTTCCAGACATTGTCATCCCTGGTTGAGAACCACTGCTATAAAGTACTAAAAACTGAACAAGAATATTATGAAATTAAATGAAAATTTAAAGAAAAACTCCATGTCTCAAAAATCTCATGTCTTCAATTAATTTCACATCCAATTTATTGTCAAGTGTTATCAGCTTATACAGACACACAGTAAGGTAAATTAAGTACTGTACTTACAATTAAATAAAAACATTTATTAGGACAAACGTTAAGACAGTAGAGAACAACCTTAAAATATGTCAATTCTTTGTCTTACATTGGCCAAAACTATCTTTTGAGAAAACCACTAATATAAAATTTCAAATAGTCATAAAAAACAAACAAAATTAAATAAATTGTTCACATTTTGTATATGAAGGCTATTTCATTGGTAAATATGACTTTGTGATTGAAATAATAAATACATGCCAGAAACATTTCAATCTAATAATCACAAAGACTATCTGTTATTATACAGTCATGATGATCATTTTTAAACAGTCTGTTGCGTGACATCATCTTAAATTCAAATTGCTCCTAACAACAAAAGTGTAATTTATTTAGAAGTGACTTTATTGGGCTCTTTTATTTATTTTTTATTTTTTTAAATGTGGAACACTTCACGAATTTGCATCATCCTTGTGCAGGGGCCATGCTAATCTTCTCTATATCGTTCCAATTTTAGTATATGTGCTGCCAAAGTGAGCACTCTTTTATTTTTAATCAACAAAAAGCAAGGGGCTGGGAAAATATTGGTCAAAAGACACAAAATTTCAGCATGCTGACTATACCTTATAACATGATACTGGATTCTTGAAAATTGCTGACAGTAGATTTACGGGTTCTCACCAAATAAATGTGTAAAGTAACACATATGTCAATTAGCTCAATGTAACCATCCCACAATGTATACGTATTTCTAAACATGTTGTAGCTAATACACACATTTGTCAAATTAAAAAAAAAAATAAGGAAAGTGAACTGACAAAAACAAAAAACAAACGAATATGCCTAAGTAGGAGGTAGTGAAATTATTAACCCTTTATTAACTTGGAGACATTTTGCAGACCACCTACCAGCAACTTGACAGCACTTGTTTACAAAATGGTGAAAAACAAATCACTTTCACTTCATATTAAATAACAGTATAGTGCTGTAACCAATTATTTTACTGTAATGACACTTGGTTTATAATGGAATTTTGGACCTTGAGAAACTTACTTAAGAAAAAAATCAAAATTTTATCTTACATTTTTCTAATGTGTAGGAACGTGTAAAACAGTCAATGACATGCTTTGCAGGTTCACTGATATATATTGTGCAATAGTAATTTGTTTGACACCTTCCACTTGGTGTTTTTCTATTCAAGCAGACAATGCAGTCTCGTTTACTTCCTCCCATTATTATACGTAATTTATTGTCCAGTCTATTGTTCAAAGACGATGTGGAAGAACGCACTCGTGATTCCTGAAAACCACTTCCCAGTTGATTGATCAGAAGCATGACAAATTTCAAATGAGACATGGGTTTTTCACTGTTTTTGAATGGAAAACTTCAAGGAAAGACAACATTTTTGAAAATGTGCACTCACATAAGTTTGTCCTGTATACATCACCAGCAATCTCTTTATGTTCCCTGAGAGGGGGCACCCGAGTGGTTTACTAGATCTACAATGTCCCATCAGAAGACATCTGAGTTCAAAGGGTTAAAAAACACTATACAAATTGAACTTCACGGTAATCGAAAAGATAATGCATGTTTTTCTTTCAAAAATTCCAACCATAAGCATACACCTGTAGTCCTTGCTACTCAGGAGGATTGCTTGAGCCCCAAAGTTCGAGACCAGCCTAGACAACATGGAAAGGTCATGCCTTATTAAAATAAATAAATAAGAATTCCAGCTAATAAATGATACAAGTAAGGCTTAGATTTAGAATATTGCCACTTTCAACCTTTTAATAAAATAAACAATTTAGGCAATTAAAAGAAAACTAGTGGCTGTTGCTTTGCTAAACTCTGGTGTGTCCCCGTGGCTCTTTGAGCTATGACTACCAAGTTTCTTGGCTTTGGCCCACTCCCCTACCTTTGGCAGGTGAATCTTCTCTCTCTCTAATTTACTTTCTAAATAAACTCTGCTTGAAAACAGTTTTTAAAAAAGAAAACCAGTAAAAAGACTGGACACAGTGGCTCATGTCTGTAATCCCAACACTTTGGAAGGCAGAAGAAAGAGGATTACTGAAGCCCAGGAGTTTGAGACCAGCCTAGGCAACACAGCAAGAACTCATCTCTACAAAAAAAATTTTAAAAATTAGCCAGGAGTGGTGGTATACACCTGTAGTCCCAGCTACTTGGGATACTGAAGCAGGAGGATCACTTGAAAGGGAGGTCTGCAATGAGCTGTGATGAAGCAGTAAGACCCTGCTTAAAAAACAAAACAAAAATAGCAAAAAAAATCTGAAAAAGGAACAAATCATATTATAATAAATGAGGAAGAGAGAATATTAGACATAGCAATAAAAAATAGAAAGATGTTGGCACAAAATAATAATGTCAATTAAACAGTGTTTTTCACCTCTCAGATTTTCAGATTTAAAAGACTAACTATGCTTGGTGTGACATGGGTAGAGATACCTTCCATACACTGCTGGTAGAAGCATATATTTAAAAAACTGTTTGGAAAGCCAGGTGGCAATATCTATCAAACACAGAAATGTACATACAATCATCAACTCATGAATTCCATTCTTGCATCTGTGCCAAAGTATGTATGCTAACTCATGCATTGCTTAAATAGTCAGTAACTATAAACAGCCCAAAGAACAATCAAAGAGGATAGGTTAAATAAATTTAGGACACCCAAAACAATGAAATACTATGTAGCCCATAATGAGGTAAAACTGTGTTTGGATAAGAAAATATATCTAAATACACCAAGTAACAAAAAGGAAACTGCAGAAGTTGCACACCCCTCTTTTTTTTTTTAAACAGTCTCACTGTGTCACTAAGGTTAGAGTGCAGTGGTGTGATCATAGCTCACTGCAGCTTTGAATTCCTGACCTCAAGTGATCCTCCCACCTGCTTTATTTTTTTTTTAAAGGATTAAATTAACATATATACACTTACATACACATAGAAAATTCTGTTAAGAATATCTATAGGATGGACACAGTGGCTGAAGTCTGTAATCTCAGTGCTTTGAGGATTGCTTGAGCCCAGGAGCTTGAGAGCAGTCTGGACAACATAGCAAGACCATGTTTCTGCCCAAAAAAAGAAAAAGAAAAAAATGGTCAGGCACAGTGGCACCTGTAATCCCGGCACTCAGCACTTTGGTAGGTCGAGGCAAGGAATGCTAGGAGTTTGACACCAGCCTGGCAACCTGGTGAGACCTCGTCTCTACCAAAAAAAAAAAAAACATTTGCACGCACCTTTAAACCCAGCTGCTTGGAAGGCTGAAGTCAAAGGATCACCTAAGTCCAGCAGGTCCAGGCTGCAATGGCCATGACCATGCCACTACACTTCAGACTGGATGACAGAGTAAGACTCAGACTCCAAAAAAAAAAAAAGGAAAAAGAAAAAAGAATACACAAGCATTCTTGAAAGCATTTTTTAATAATAAAAACATTTTAAAATGAAACAACTGTCTAAAGCATTGCAGTACTAATTTCAGTAACCTTTGCACATAAGTTTTTTCACATTTATGTGCAAAATAGTAAGTACTTAATTTGTGTGATCCATTATACTCAAAATGCAGTTATTCTCAAACTCCTCCTTAACCAAAATGGAGATGTAAATAGAAAAATCATGTACATGATATTCTCCACATTTAAGATCCTTAAAACTATGAAATGCTAAAGGATTTTTTTTGAGTTGGAGTCTCACTCCATCGCTCAGACTGGAGTGCAGTGGCATGCTCCCGGACACCGCAGCTTCAATCTGCTGGGCTCCAGTAATCCTTCCACCTCAGTCTTCCAAGTAGCTGGAAGTACAGGCATGTGCTACCACGCCCGGCTAATTTTTTTTAAATTTTATTTACTGTCAAGGTCTTGCCAAGTTGCCCGGATGGGTCTCGAACCCACGGGCTCAGGCAATCCACTTGCCTCGGCCTCCCAAAGTGCTAGGATTACAGACTGAGCCACCGAGCCTGGCCGCTAAAAGTTTTAAAACTAATTTTAAAAATTCCCCACCTGTCCATCTCCCCTCCTAATATTCTGTCAATTTTTTTAGGCAGGGCACCGTGGCTTACACCCAGCACTTTCAGAGGACAAGGCGGAAAGACTGTTTGAATGCAGGAGTCCAAGCCCAGCCTGGGCAACACAGTGAAACCTTACCTCCATGAAAAATAAAAAGAAAATCTTTTTTTTTTTTTAGTTGGAGTCTCACTCTGTCACCCAGGCTAGAGTGCAGGGGCATGCTCACGCCACTGCAGCCTCGACCTGCTGGGCTGAGGTGATCCTTCCACCTCAGCCTTCCAAGTAGCTGGAACTACAGGAGTGTGCTACCACGTCCAGCTTATTTTCTGATTTATTGTAGAGACGAGGTCTCACCAAATTGCCCAGGCTAGTCTCGAATCCCTGAGCTCAGGCAATCCTCTTGCCTCGGACTCCCAAAGGGCTGGGATTACAGGCTTGAGCCACCGTGCCCAGCCAGAAAATAATTCTTTAAAGTGATCACATGTTGGCTGCAGCACTGAGTTCAGTCACACCCTAGAGCAACTAGGATAAAAAAAACAAAGACCACGGACAGTAATTACAAGAAAGCTAGATGACCTCCTCACCCACCCTCTAATTTGAACAAAGTGGGCAAAACTAAGAGAGGTATCAGTATCTGTACAGGAGGACAAGAAACACAACTTGTTTTGCAATGACCCTACGAACAGGAAAATCCCAAATTTACCAACTGCACTCACTGGGAAGCAAACAGTCTAGGTTTCAGATTGCTCCTTACAGAAACACTCTAGTGTGCAAAAGGCCCTAAAAAAGGTGCTGAGTATCCAGTTAAAGAACCACTCTGAAACAAAAATGCCCACCACTCACCCTGTAAGTCCCACAAACAACAATATCCCTAAAATACCCCCCCAAATAAGACCAGAATAAAACAATCTCCAAAAATATTAAATTTCCTTTAGCCCACCGTTTTGTTTTTTGATTTTGTTGTTGTTTGAGTCAGAATCTCACTCTATGCCCAGGCTGGAGTGCAATGACATGCTCATGGCTACTGCAGCCTCGACTGCTATGCCCAGGTCACCCCTCTGCCTCAGCCTTCCAAATACCTGGAACTACAAGCCCACACCACCACAGCCGGCTAAGTTTTTTATTCATTGTAGAGATGAGGTCTCACCAAGTTGCCCAGGCTGGTCTCAAGCCCTAGCTCGGGCAATCCTCTCACCTCCACCTCCCAAAGTGCTGGGATTAAAGGCATGAATCACCTCACCCAGGTTACACAATTTTGAATAGAAATATAGTCAGTTCTCTGTATCTGTAGTTTCCTCATCCATGAATCCAACCAGCCACACATCAAAAATATTTCAGGCTGGGCACAGTGGCTCACACCTGTAACCCCAGAACTTTGGGAGGTCAAGGAGGAGGACTGCTTGAGGCTAGGAGGTCAAGATCAGCCAGCATAACAAGGTGTCAAGACCCTCATCTCTACAAAAATACTTTTTTTTTTTCCCAGTTAGAGTCTCACTCTGTCGCCCAGACAGGAGTGCAGTGGCCGCTCCCGGCCACCGCAGCCTCGACCTGCTGGGCTCCAGCCATCCTTCCGCCTCAGCCTTCCAAGTAGCTGGAATTACAGGCGACACTACCACGCCCGGCTAATTTTTTGATTTATTGTAGAGATGAGGTCTCACCAAGTTGCCCAGGCGGGTCTCGAATCTGTGGGCTCAGGCAATCCACTCACCTCAGCCTCCCAAAGCTGCGGGATTACAGGCTGAGCCACCAAGCCCGGCTAAAACACTTTTTTTTAAAAAAAGAAACCATTCCAGAAAAAAATGCATCTGTATTGAACATGTATAGACAATTTTCTCAGCATTACTCTCTAAATGTTAAAACAACTATTTACAGAGCATTTACGCTGTATTAGGTATAAGTACCCTGGAGATGCACAGAAGGATGTTAACAGGTTATACACAAATACTATGCAATTTTATAACAGGAACTTGAGCGTTCACAGATTTTTTTATCAAAGGCAAGTCTTGGAACCAATCTTCCCTACCATGGATATTGAAGGATGAAGGTTCTTTGCTGTTAATTGACAGAAAGCTATTTCAATCTCCCTCCTACCAGAGATACACAATAGTGCAAAAATTACCTAAGTATTTTATTTATTTACTTTTTTTTGAGTTGGAGTCTCACTCCATCGCCCAGACTGGAGTGCAGTGGGCGCTCCCCGGCCACCGCAGCCTCAACCTGCTGGGCTCCGGCAATCCTTCCACCTCAGCCTTCCAAGTAGCCAGAACTACAGGCACACGCTATCACGCCCGGTTAATTTTTTTGGTTTATTGTAGAGATGAGGTCTCGCCAAGCTGCCCCGGCAGGTCTCGAACCCGCAGGCTCAGGCAATCCACTCACCTCGGCCTCCCAAAGCGCTGGGATTACAGGTAGAGCCACCGAGCCCGGCCTAAGTATCTTATTAGTAAGACCTCTCACATCCCTCAAACTTCAAATACTTCTACAATGTGTATTTTCTCCAGTTTCAACAACTACAAAAGGGAATAGTATCATCTACTCCAAATACTGTTGTAAGAATAATAATTTTGGTTCATTGAGAATAGCAAATTCAAGATGCATGTATTAAACCGAAAACTTGGACTCACACACTTCAAGCTAAAATACATACAATCTTGTGAAAAGACTGCCTGAGCCCGCAGGTTCAAGACCAGCCTGGGCAACATGATGAGACCTTGTCTCTACAATAAACCAAAAAATTAGACAGGCATGGTGGCGCGAGCCTATAGTTCCAGTTACTCGGAAGGCTGAGGCAGAAGGATCACCTGAGGCCAACAGGTGGAGGCTGCGGTGGCTGGGAGCGTGCCACTGCACTCCAGCCTGGGCAAGAGAGTGACACTCCAACTCAAAAAACAAAACAAAAATAAAATAAAATACATGCAATTTCATCACCTGTATGCTTCAAATTTATGACTCTACAAAACCATGATTACTAAAAGTTTTTAGTCTTTGAAGTCACTGGAAAATAGTCAAAAATACAAATGGTAAGGGTTCATCAGTCACCTGTTGTATTGACCCTTTCAATTAATATCTCTTAACACATTCTCAACAGGCAATTTTTCACTTTCCTAATATTAAGAGCAGGTGAAAATTAAAAACTGCAAACTTCTGTCATTAAGCACAAATGAAATGGTCTTTTCTAAATTGTCATCTTTTCCACAATACAGCTGAAAGTTGCAGACATACCCAGTATTTGCCTCAGACATCATTCTGACTAGCATTCCATACTTTGTACTTTTATTCGGATTATAAACCCAGAAAAACAGTCTTCCACGATGAGGTATCATGGATTCATCCAAGGAAAGTTCTTGTTCAGGTATGTACACAGTGTTGAACTTAAATACTTAAAACATAATTTACTACGGCTTCAATTTCACATAATCTGCTCGGATTACGGAAAAATTCAAAAACTGCAAAATTTGTAGGAATCTGTTTTGTGTCATTATTTTTTCAAAGAAAGGTGTTGCAATAGATAGATGTGTGGACCAATAATCATGTATTGTAGTTTCCTTCACTTGTCCTATCAGAATATTTAATGCTAGAGATTTTTTCATCTAGGAAACTATAGCATTGCTTCACTCTTTTTATTTATTTCTTTGGACATTTATATCTGAGATGCATCTGATCATAATACCTGTCAGTTTCAGTTGCAATCATTTCTATAAAATCACCTACAATAAATAGTCTAACAACTTCACTTATACTTTGAGGATCATTTGGAAACACGCTGACACCTGGATTACCAATAAACACTTCTAAGTTTCTTTTTGGATATTTTGTCCAATGCCTGACTAGTTCTCACCAGTACTAGATTCACAGTCATAGATTACTTACATTATATTTATTCGTTTACAATGCATCATTACATCACTATCTGTCTCACTGTCACTAATAAGTTCACTGGATTCACCTTCTACCTCAGACATCTCATCAGCATATATTTCTTCATTTTCCATAATTATGGTAAATTATTCTTACATTGAAGTATAAATGCCCAGAACTATCAAAATACAAGTATACAACACTAATCACAAAACGATGACCAACTTGCAATTTTTTTTACCAACCAGGTAAATCAATCACAACATTTCAGTCAATATCAGATAATTGTCTCAATTAACTTTCTCCTTGCCTGACTATTCATCTTCAATTAAAATATAATAAGAAATGACAATGTTGCAGCATTCAGACAAAGAATTTGCAAAGACGTATTCACATCAGCTACAACCAGGAACAGATTTTGGAATGATGTAAGTTCAGGTCAGTGGTCGCAAATGAGCTAACATAGTTCTAACATCACAAATCACCACACCCAATCTCCCCATAACTATAAAGTACAACCCCCGTCTCAAATAGACAGCATTAGTGCTTAAGTCATATCATGTTGTACCAACAAGAAAAGGAGGGCAGAACAGGCATATGAGCTAAGGCTTAATAGGCAAGCAACTGGAAAATCTCAGCTATTACAGAAACAAGGATAACAGTCCTACCAAAAACAGCTTCAAATTCTAATGATCACATTAGAATAACATTAGAATAGCCATCCATCTCTCCATCGGCCAGGAAAGACATTGGTGTTGAGAGGTTAACATTATCGGCCTCCAGTGCTTTGATGAAACCTCTGATGTGTGGCCTTTTGGCCAGATGTCTGTAATTTCATATCATATTGCTGGAGCATATGAGAATGTTACAGTAAAAGGAGGAGGGTGTGAGAAGACAACTGAACAAGGGGCAAATGTTATAGAAGATACAAGTTATGAGAGGATTTGAAGGCAGAATGCCTGAGTACAAATCCCAATTTCATTACTCATCAGGGGTACAACACTGGACAAATTATTTAAGCTTTGTAAGCCTCAGCAGACAAGTCTTTAAAAAGAAGAGATATCTACTTCAGACAGAAGTTGTAAAGACTAAATTAGGGAATGCACAAAAAAATTTGATGTCTGAAATAAAATAAATGTTCGTTAAGTGTTTGCTTTTTAGGAAGAAAAAGTAGTAACAACCCAAAGCAGAAGTTTCTTGTGAACTTCCTAGTCCACGAAAGACAAAGACAAATCACAATTTCAGGTTCACCATTTTAAAATCAAAGGCTGCAGCAAGGTAGGAACACTGAAAGAACCACATAAAACAAGAAATAATATTAGAATAGCCATCCATTTCTCTATCAGCCAAGAACTTGAACATTCGTGTTAAGGTTGACATATCTATGAAAGACAGCAACTACCAGGTGATGAAACCTCAAATGTGTGGTCTTTTGCCAGGTGTCTGTGACCTTACATTGTCGGAGCATTCACTGTATCCCTATGGGAATGCAGTTCTCTGTAAGTTTGCTATGGCAGAGCCAAGAAAGAAAGAAAGCTTATGCAGATTTATACAGAAATTATGATTTCATGGACGATTTTGAGAAGATGAGGAAGGTTGGTGTACTTCAGAGTGCAAAGTGATTTTGTAATAATTTACTTGCGTGGGGTGCTGTGGCATGCACCTCTAATCCCAGTTAGTGGGGTTGAGGGTAGGGTGCACTAAGGCAGAAGGATCACCTGAGCCCAAGAGTTCAAGACCAGCCTGTAAAACATAGCAAGACCTCATCTCAAAAAAAAAATTTATTTGGATTCAATTACACAGAAGTTTATCAGAACCATAAAACATAAATATGTGTGCTATGGAGTAGCTTCTCTTGATAAATAAACAATTAATAAATACTGTGGAGGAGACATTAGAATAAATTAAGAAAAGGGTCAAAAGTACTTATACAAAAGGTAAGCACAGTAATCCGACCACATTGGGAGACCAAGGCAGGAGGCAGTTCAAAGACCAGCCTGGGTAACATAGTGAGACCTCATTCCTACAAAAATCAAAAAAATGAGCCAGGTGTGGAGATACACACCTGTAGTCCCATCTATTAAGGAGGCTGAGGTGAAAGGATCACCTAAGCCCAGGAGGTTGAGGCTGCAGTGAGCCAGTCTGTGTGACAAAGCCTCCCAACTTAAAAAAAAAAAAAAAAAAAAAACTTAAAAGTGCACAGCCCCTACAGGGAACCTAGACAAATCACTGAGAAATGGAAGGAAAAAGTGCAATGTACCATATGTCCAACAGAGTCTGAGTCGGATTTGGTTGTAAAAAATAATTTTAAAAAGTACCTGAAGGAAAGTTCTGGCAAACAAAACGGGCCGGGCACGGTGGCTCACGCCTATAATCCCAGCACTTTGGGAGGCCAAGGTAAGAGGACTGCCTGAACCCATGGTTCAAGACCAGTCCAGGCAACTTGATGAGACCTCATCTCTACAATAAATAAAAAAATTAGCCAGGTATGGTGGCGCGTGTCTGTAGTTCCCACTACTTGGAAGGCTGAGGCAGAAGGATCGCCTGAGCCCAGCAGGTCGAGGTTGTGGTGGCCATGAGTGTGCTACTGCACAACTTAGAAAAGGACTGGACCTAGACAGACAGAAATCACTGTAACCAGTCTATATGTTTTCATTATTAAGACTTCAGTTAGCTGCAAATCTCTTAGGTACAACATTGGTATTAGATAAATCATTAAATTATTTTTACTACTACTAATTTTTATCACATTGTATAAACAAACTAAAGAATCTAAGATTTATTGAATGTCTGTATTTCACAAAAACCTTTTGAAGTTAAGTGTTGTCACCCACACTTTCAACTGGGAGCTAAGAAAAAGAGGACTTAGGTAACTTGTCATTCAAATAGATTATAATAAAAGTAGAGGTTCTAAGTTAGGGTCAGATTACAAGTACAGAAGCAACAGAGATCCCCTAAGACATACAGCTCCAAATGGCTCTACAACAGAGCCTCTCAATAAAGCTGTTTATTTTTCACAAAGTAAAAGTGGAAAGTAATTACAAAAAAGCCCTACTTACACTAGCACATATATGCCACTAATGGCACTACTACTATTTTATATCATTACTAGTTTAAGACTTAAATTATTTATTGTTCACTTTATAGTCAGTGGTATGCATTCTGGAAGATATTTAATATTCAAATAATAGGTTACCCAAGGTATCTGATAGGGAAGAAGTATGCAGAGTTGCTACAAGGTACATTCCATACATATACAAGTAATGCCAAACCCATGCAGCCTGATATATGAAAAAGATTGCTGTGGGAGAAACCAAACAGAAAAGACGTGCAACTAACGGGCACATAACATCAATAAGGGTACCCAAACTTTGCCTGTATGATTACTACTTATGTACCGAACCCTGAACTGTACCCCACATCTTTAAAAGAAAAAAAAAGACATGCAACTAAACACATCTGAGAGTCTAGCAAAAGTGAAGATCTAAAACACTTTTCTCACAAGTGCAACGCTTTTTCACAGGCATGTGTAATTAAACAGTTAACACTCTCCTCTTCAATTATCTGTACCCTATGTGTTAGTCATTAAATATATTTAAAATAAATTTAAGTTTTTTGCTACTGATACCAAAACTTGATTTAGGTAGGCAGGCAGACACGTGTGTGTGCACACTTATCAATAATAAACTTCTATATCAGAAAGATAAAAGACCTACAGTTCACAAGACAGAGGGAAAGCACAATCTGTGGACTCTAAATTCCTTATCTTCTTACTAGTGACATGTTTTGATGCAACATTAAATTTTTGAAGGCATTCAATAACAGCTTTATGAATCCATACGTTCACTGGCAGACACAAAGCACATCTCTAGATAGAGATAAAAACCACACATGTGCATATAACATAGGTAACATTAAGAAGGCATTTTAGGTTGGGCGCAATGGCTCATGCCTGTAATCCCAGCACTTGGGAGGCGGAAGCAGGAAGACTGACTAAGCCCAGGGGTTTGAGACCAGTCTGGGTAACCTGGCGAGACCTCGTCTCTACAATAAATTTTTTAAAATAGCCAGGTATGGTGGTGAATGCCTATAGTTCCAGCTACTTGGAATGTTCAGGTGGAAGGATCTCTTGAGTCCAGCAGGTCAAGGCTGTAGTGGCTGTAAGCATGCCACTGCACTCCAGCCTGGGCAACAGAGTGAGACTTCAACTCAAAAAAAAAAAAAAAAAAAAGGGCTTATTGAGAACCTCTCAGTGGCTCTAAGGAGTTTAGTAGTAGCACTGACTAGTCTTTTACATCCAGTAAAGCATGCGATTCTCAATTTTGTTACTGTCTCCAAACCATTCACCTATGCAATATACTCCTCCTAACTCCCATTATCACCACACATTTTAATGTCAACCACCATCACCATACCCCATTCCTAATTACTGCAGCTACAATACCACATCCAGACAACCAGTGCTCCAACAAAGAGAATCCCATTAGCTTTTCAAGCCAGAAGGAGCCTTGGAGATCATCCATTACAAGCCCTTCATTTAGTACCTGAGGACACTGTGGCTGATCGTAATTTAAATGCCACAAATCATTGAAAGTAGATTAGTTACTGAAGCTCCCGTTTAGGGTACACTCACTATGTGCCAGTCACTGTGCTAAGCACTTCAAATGTACAAGCTCATTTAATCCCCCACAACATCCCTTGAGGTAGACTTACTTTATTACCCATATTTTACACACCAGGAAGTCTACTTTATTATTCATATTTTACACACCAGAAAGTTAAGACACAGAAAACTCAGTCTCAGTCACATAGTAACTAACTAGCAGAATTAGGAATTCAAACCCAATTCTGTTTTGTGCTCTCCTGACTGTCAAACTAGGGTTTGTTCCATAAGATTAAGTAACTCAGATGATGTGCTTCTTGAGTCAAACTCATTCTATCTATGCCCAGCATACAGAGAACCCAAAACCAGATCTTATTTTTTACTTTCCCAAAATTTTAATATTCATAGCTATGTACTTTATTTATTCAAGTCATCACAACAGTTTAAGTCACTTTAAGGAACAAACTCCATTTTTTCAAATGAGGAAACAAGCTTATAAATAATTTGCCCAAAGTCACACACAGAAGTAGCTACACTAAAATCAGCACTCAAGCTATGTTCCTTCTAAGACTTACATTATCTCCTCCACCACATGCTAATTCACATGAAATTAGGGAATCAGCAACAACTAGTAAAAATGCGGACCATGAGCTCATTTGGGCACCCAAGAGAATGAAGATTAGAAAAATTAACACTAGTCAGTAAACAAAGTTGGCATGCCTAACATCCAGTGCATCATTCAAGTTTACAGCATGATGTAATGGGAAGAAAACACTATAATTGCATTTATATTCACAATGTAATCACTGCACTTATTAGACTATTTAGAAGCAAAAAGGCATCCATTCATCTTTTACTGAAAAATCTTCCTCTGTGTGCCATTGTGATGACAATACCTGAGAAGGCTTTAGGTGGCACATGGATAATTCATATTAATTATATATTAATGCATTTTAGATTGTAAAGTGACTTCAAAAAAACACGTGTAGCTAATACAACAAACCAGATCTTATTTCTCACAAGACTAAGTACTGGGGGTGAGATAGCATTGACCTTTACCTGTAGTATTTTGTCCACTTAAAAAAAAAATATCTGGGCCAGGCATGGTGGCTCACACCTGTAATCCCAGCACTTTACAAGTCTGAGAAAGGCAGACTGCTTGAACCCAAAAGTTCAAGACCAGCCTGGGCAACATAGCAAAACCTCATCTTCACAAATTTAAAAAAGAAAAAGAGAGAGAGAGAAAGATTAAAAAAGAAAGAGAGAAAGAGAGAGAAAGAAAAAAAAATTAGCCAGGCATGGTGGCACACACCTGTAGTCCCAGCTATTTGGGATGCTGATCACCTATCAGGCAGTCAAGTTTGCTGTGAACTGTGATTGTCCTGATCATGCCACTGCACTCCAACCTGAACAAGAGTGAGACTCCCAACTTAAAAATTAAAACAACAACAACAACAAAAAAAAAAAACCTGAGGAAAATAGTAAGGTGATCTAAAAAAAGCATTAAATAATTAGTTAGAAATTACAAGACTGTGGAAAAATTCATGAAGGTAGTATATGACTGACATTTTACGATGTTTCAGTATTCAACAAATACTGTAGCCAGGTGTGGTGGTTCACACCAGTAATTCCAGCACTTTGGGAAGCCAAGGCGGGAGAACTGCTTGTCTGAGGCCAGAAGTTCAAGAACAGTCTGAGCAACAATGTGACACCCTATCTCAAGAAAAGAAAGGAAGGGAGGAAGAGAGGAAAAGAGAGAAGGGGGGAAGGAGGGAGGGAGGGAGGGAAGGAAGGAGGGAAGGAGGGAAGGAGGGAAGGAGGGAAGGAAGGAAGGAAGGAAGGAAGGAAGGAAGGAAGGAAGGAAGGAAGGAAGGAAGGAAGAAAAGGCAGACAAAACAAAATCCCCCCTCTTATGAAACCCACAGAAAAAGTACCTAAGGAGATTTTGTTAATAATAATGAAGATCTTAGTTGTTGATAACTATTTTTAAGTAATCTAACTTTTGTTTTCTTATTGATATGTTAAAATATCTGAACACAAAAAACTTGAAACTGCACGGAAGGGGTAAAAAAGCCAAAATCAAAATGTATGCATTAACAACTACTTATTTATTGAGCACTTATTTTGTGTACCAAGTATTGTGCTTTTTCTATATATTACCTGCCCACACTTGAGGTACCATGATCCCATTTTACAAATGAGGGAAGTGCCTTAATAGGGATTTTAAAATTTTCCTGAAAAGCAGAATTCTGAAAGGATGGCAGTGGTGCTATAGTTTTTCATCTCTCTAAAACTCTAAAAACCTATGCCAGAGAACAACTATCAAAAGTAGTTGACAAGGTAGTCCCACGAACTCCAAAGTGGATGAGGAAAAACTAAAGTCCTATGACCTACACATTATCAGAATCTGCAGAAGAGAAAACGAGAGAAGTCATGGTGCACCTCAAGAGCCTAAGAAGAGGATAATCATAAAAAAGCAAGCTGGGCCAGGTCCAGTGCCTCACGCCTATAATCCAGCACTTTGGGAGGCCAAGATGAGAGGACTGCCTGAGCCCACGGGTTCAAGACCAGCCTGGGCAACTTGGCGAGACCTCATCTCTACAATAAATCAAGAAAAATTAGACGGGCCTGTGACACATGCCTGTAGTTCCAGCTATTTAGAAGGCTGAGGCGGAAGGACTGCCTGAGCCTGACAGGTCAAGGTTGTGGTGGCTGTGTGTGGCTGTGTGTGTGTCACTGCCCTCCAGCCCGGACAACAGAGTGAGACTCTGACTCAAAAAAAAAAAAAAACAAAACTGGTATTCACTGGAAATCATGACAGACCAGTCTGAGAACAGCAGCTGAACCTGAGATGAGCTTTTGTCCATGCCAGCAGGGAGTGAACAGAAAATCTGAAAGGGGGAGAAGTCCTGTTCACACAAGCTCCTGAAAATGACTCACATGAACCCCAATCCAGAGGCTAAGCCCAGCCATGAGGAAAAAGGAACAACAGACATGAAGGAAAGAGCCAAATAAACGCAGGAGAGGAGAACAGAAGCTGGAATTCCAGACAGCAAACTGTCATGTTCTTAGACACGTCACAAAAACAGTAAGAGAGCTCTCTATATTTAGAAAAGCTCTTCTGAACCATGCCTTCTCCCAAAAGTTCAGGAAAACTAATTTCTCATAAAAATGACCAAAAGTAAAATAACAAAGTCAAATCCAATTATGAAGTTATTATAAGAAAAAGAGAGTAAGGAGGAGAATAACATCCCTACAAACAAAAGCAAGCCAGACTCATTCAAAACTGCATCACACTATTTCAAAATGAGCCAAAATACATTGAGAAAAATGATACAAGATAACGTAAGTCAAAACTAGAGAAACAGAAAATGAAGCAATAGAATTCAGGCAAGAATGAGAAAAAAAAAAGAAAAATTATTTCTGAAATAAAGATTAAAACTAGAAAGTACACAAGAGCAAATGAACACACAATGTAATGAGTCTTTCAAAGAAGGAAATTTCACAAATGTCCATTAACAGGTGAATGTATAAATAATTGTGATAAGCACATACAATGGATACCATTCAGAAATAAAAAGGAATGAATTGCTGGTATTCATAAGATGTTATTAATTACAAAATAATTACGTTGCTTAAAACCAGCCAAAGAACACAAGTGTATGATTCCATTTAGATAAAACTATAGAACCCACAATCTAACCTACAATGGCAAAAAGTTGCTTGGAGCAAAGGAAGCACAGACACGGAGGGAAGATTACAGCGAGCATGAGGCAACTTCTGGGATAAGGGTGAACGAATATGTTCACAATCTTCACTGTGGTGATGGTTTCATGAGTGTAGATATCAAATCTTAGCAAACTGTACATTTTGAATGAATGCAGTGTGTTGTATGTAATTATACCTTAATAATGCTTCTTTTTAAGAAATAAAAAAAGAATTTAAAACAAAACGATGAGTATCTCAGACATGTAAAGATGTAATGCAGCACCCAGCCAAAATAAAAGAAATTAATTCAAGAATCACTGTCTTGAATTTCTGAAAATTTTTTGAAAAACTTGAAAATACATGCTCAAAGACCACACCATATACCTGAGTATACCGACCCAAAATGTCCAATAGTAATTTTTAAAATGTTTTTAAGACACAGTCTAGAAAAAAAATCACTGTACTTTAAAGAAAAAAATATTTTAGGAAGTTGGACCAAAAGAGTAGGTGGTTTACAAGGTACAAAATATTATCAGTGGGGCTTGGTGGCTCAGCCTGTAATCTCAGCACTTTGGGAGGCAGAGACAAGTGGACTGCCTGAGCCTGCGTGTTCTAGACCAGCCTGGGCAAGTTGACAAGACCTCAACTCTACAATAAATCAAAAATTAGCAGAGTGTGGTAGCGCATGCCTGTAGTTCCGGCTCCTTGGAAGACTGAGGCGGAAGGATTGCTGGAGCCCAGCAAGTTGACACTGGGGTGGCCATGAGTGTGCCACTACACTCCAGCCTAGGCAACAGAGTGAGACTCCAACTCAAAAAAAAAAAGAATCACTGTATTTTTTAACTGGAGGAAACAACAGAATTAACATAAGATACTCAGGAGCTGGGCACAGTGGCTTATGCCTGTAGTCCCAGCATTCTGGAGGCCAAGGCAGGAAGATGGATTGAGCCCAGGAGTTTGAGACTCCACAAAAAAAGCCCCAAAAACTTAGCTGGATGTGGTAGCACAAGACAGTGGTCCCAGGTACTTTGGAGGCTGGGGCAGGACTGCCTGAGGCCAAGAATTGGAGGCTGCGGTAAGGCATAATCATGCAGCTGCACTCCACCCTGAGCAACACAGAGAGACCTACTGAGCCCGGGGGTTTAAGATCAGCCTGGGTGCTGGGCTCGGTGGCTCAGCCAGTAATCCCGCGCCTTTGGGAGGCTGAGGTGAGTGGACTGCGTGAGCCCACGGGTTCAAGACCCGACTGGGCAGCGAGACCTCATCTCTACAATAAATCAAAAAATCAGC
>NW_007253991.1:278930-286364 GCF_000164805.1 Carlito syrichta
CGAGGCTGCGGTGGCCGGGAATGGCCACTGCACTCCAGTCTGGGCGACCAAGTGAGACTCCAACTCAAAAAAAAAAAAAAAAAAAAAAAAAGATCAGCCCGGGCAACTTGGTGAGACCTTGTCTCTATAATAAAAATCACAAAAATTAGCCAGGCATGGTGGCGTGCGTCTGTAGTTCCAGCTACTCAAAAGGCTGAAGCAGAAAGATCACCTGAGCCCAGCAGGTTGAGGCTGCAGTGGCCATGAGCATACCACTGCACTCCAGCCTGGGCAACAAGAGTGAGACTCCAATTTAAAAAAAAAAAAGAGAGATATTCAAGGACAGAAACGTGAACCAAAGATTTTACTTCCACTCACAGTGACCTTCAAGAACAAAAGGCACAAACAACATACAAGACATATAAAAACTCAAGAAATATTGTTCCCCTGGGCCCTGTCTCAGTAACTTAACTAGAGAATGGGCTTCAGACAACCAAACTGACTAGAGACATTAACATAAGGACTGGTGATGAACACTGTAAATGTAGTTACTGTAGAGCTAGGATTAACTGATAGTTAAAAGGGAGAGTTGTGTAACCAATATGCTCAGATAACGTAGATACAACTACTTTTTAAAATGGGAGCTAGAAATTGGAAGAGCAATTATACTGGTGACAGTAGTAGTATTATTATTCTTAAACTCTCTAATGTATAATGTTAGGAACAGTCAGTAAATAATTATGGGACACCGTAATTCCATCATTCCCCTGCCTGTGCTCTTGAGAAACCAGGTATATTGGCCACATGTACTACAGCACTATTCACAGCAGCCAAAATATGGACTCAACCTAACTGCCCACCGGTGGATGAATAAAGAAAACATGGTACATTATTCAGCCATAAAAAAATAATGAAATTCTGTCATCTGCAGGAGCATGAATGGAAGTGGAGGTCACTGTATTAAGTAAAATAAGCCAAACACAGAAAGCTAAATATTACATGTTTTCACACACATATGAGAGCTAAAAAAAAAAAAAGTGAGTCTCATGAAGATACACTCATGGTTACCAAATGCCAAGAAGGGGAAGGCGGAGGAGATGGGGGGGAACACACATATACATACACACGCACACACACACACCAAGGGTGACTCATAAATAATCCACATTTATTAAAAATTGTGTATTTATTCTTACATTTTTCAACTTCAATCACCCTCAAAGTATTCTCCATCTGATGCAATACACCTAACAAGATGCTTTTTCCACTGCTTAAAAGTTTTGAACTCGTCAATTTTGATGCCTTTTAGTGCTTCTGCCGTTTTTTGTTTCATCTCTTCTACAACTGCAAAACATTTCCCTTTGAGGACTCTTTATCCAGGGAAAACAAAAAAAAGTCATTCAGGGAAAGCTCAGGTGAATATGGAGGGTGGGCCAGAGGAATCATGCTGTTTTAAGTCAAAAAATTGCTGAATACTCAGTGCACTGTGGGCAGGTGTGCTTGTAAATCAGTCATCATGAAACGGGCAAATGTGTTGAAAGTATCTCGAAAAAAAATTCACTAGAGCTGAACACAACCTCTCACAACATCGCTAGCTGGTGGTACACTGATACCACTGGATTTCTACAATACCTACCTAGAGGGGGGAAGCCTGTACTACACAGGGCCTGCCTCCAAAAATTATTCCATTTTTTTGGGTCCCCCATACATGTATTTATTACCAACGAACTGGACACTAAAAAAATGGTAAAGAAGATAAATTATATATGTGCATATACATAAAACAAAAATAATTTTTTGAGTCAGAGTCTCTGTCACCCAGGCTGGAGGGCAGCTTAGGGCCACCATAGCCTCGACCTGCTGGGCTCAGGTGATCCTTCTCCCTCAGCCTTCCAAGTAGCTGAACTACGGGCGTGCGCCACCACATCCAGCTAAAAAATAATTTTTTAAAACCTTGTAGTCCCAGCCGGGCTCAGTGGCTCAGCCTGTAATCCCATGCTTTGGGAGGCTGAGGTGAGTGGATTGCCTGAGCCCGTGGGTTCGAGACCCGCCTGGGCAGCGAGACCTCATCTCTACAATAAATCAACAAATTAGCTGGGTGTGGTAGCACATGCCTGTAATTCTGGCTACTTGGAAGACTGAGGTGGAAGGATCGCCGGAGTCCAGCAGGTCGAGGCTATGGTGGCCCGGAGCAGCCACTGCACTCCAGTCTGGGCGACAGAGTGAGACTCCAACTCAAAAAAAAAACCTTGTAGTCCCAATTCTGAACTGCAAATATCAGTAAAGTATTTTATCTAGTTCAGTAATAATAAGCATCTCTAGCACCTGAGTTGTAGCCTTCAAACACCATTTCCCACAAAAGAAAGCAAGTCTTCTGAGAAATAGCTGATTCCATGTCTGGGGCAGGAAATTAGCTTGGAACATATTCTCATACCAGAGAGCAAGGATGCTTATCAAAGACTACTAGGGTCATGTCAAAAGGACTCTGGAAAAGGCTACCACTGGCCAAACAGAAGACAATTTGACCATCAAAAAGAATAATAATTACAACTCAAATCCATCAAATATATTTAAATCTATGTACTGAAACCCATCAAATGTTTAAATTCATGAATAAAACCCACCACACATTTCTACAACACATGCTTTAGCTTTAGCATTACGTTAGGCACTATGGTACCTTCAGAAAAGTGTTGCTCAAGAAAAAATGTTCCACTTTCAGATAAAAGCAATATTTCCAACATAAAAATAATTTTTTGAAGTGACCAGAAACCGTTCATTTGGGATTTTAATATAATATATATAATATACTATAATATCTCTCATCTTTCATAACTTCCTACATTAGATATTTACAGGTAATTGTAACCTTTTGTACTCAGAGACATCTCACGGATCACCCACCAGCAACTCGACCACATTTTTTTATGAAATAGTAAAAAATAAATCACTTCATATTACAGTGTTGAAGCCAATTATTTTATTTTAACATTGACTTATAATGGAATTTTGGACATTGAGAAATTTATGACCCCCTCCCCCCCCCCAAAAAAAATCACAATTTTATATCTTATACATTTCTTTTTTTCTTTTTAAGCTGGAGTCTCACTCTTATCACCCAGACTGGAGTGCAGTGGCACACTCACGACCATCACAACCTCGACCTGCTGGGCTTTGGTAATCTTTACGCCTCAGACTTCCAAGTAGCTGGAACTACAGAAGCAAGGCACCACACCCTGTTAGTTTTTGTGATTTATTGTAGAGACAAGGTCAAGTTGCCCAGACTGGTCTTGAACCCCCGGACTCAGGCAATCCTCTTGTCTCCGCCTCCCAAAGTGCTGGGATTATAGGCTGAGCCATAGCGCCCAGCTATCTTATATTTTTCTAATGTGTGGTAACATGTAAACAGTCACCGATTATGCACTACAGGTTCACTGATACATGTTGTGCAATAATAATTTGTTTAACGTCTTCCACTGGTGTTTTTCTATTTGAGCAGACAATGCAGTCCCGTTTTCTTCCTCCCACATTAATAATATGCGATTTATTGTTCAGTCTGTTGCTCAAAGATGGTATGGAAGGACACACTTGTGATTCCTGAAAACCACTTTTCCACTGATCGATCATATTGGTATATATTCTATCTCACTGTTTGCTTTTCTGTGCAATTTGGACGGAAAACTTCAAGGAAAAGAAAGACATTTTTGAAAAATTTGTGCTCGCATAAGTTTGTTCTGCACAATCACCAGCAATCTCTTTATGTCCCCTGAGAAGGGGCAATCAAATGGTTTGCTAGTTTTACAATGTCCCCTCAGAGGGGATATCCAAGTGCAAAGGATTAAAGACTAGGAAGGAAAACTGTCCCTATGCTTTTATTTTTCTATAACCTCCTGTTAAAACCTACACTTAAAATTCAAAATCCTTAGCTAAAAACACAAGTGTCAAATCAATTGTTTTTTGAAAAGGAAAAATAAATAGCCAGGGTTGTCAATGTTTTTCATCCATAAATGTAGTTCACATACTTCTGTTAATGCTTTCTTCTGGTAATTATTAGTGAAAATGGTCAGAACTGTGAAATTCTTATCATAAGCAACCTATCTGTTCTAAAACATCAGAAAGATCTAAACTGCTATTCTATCAATTGTCATCCTCCTGTTACAACCCTACAAACTAGACAAAGCTTGGTTTAGCCATATATGGATAACAGAAACTACACATTTTATTATCAAAAGGTATGCTCAACCGGGCTCGGTGGTTCAGCCTGTAATCCCGCGTCTTGGGAGGCTGAGGTGAGTGGATTGCCTGAGCCCGCGGGTTCGTGACCCGCCTGCGCAACTTGGTGAGACCTCATCTCTACAATAAATCAAAAAATTAGCCAGGCGTGGTAGCACGCGCCTGTAGTTCCAGTTACTTGGAAGGCTGAGGCGGAAGGATCGCCGGAGCCCAGCAGGTCGAGGCTGCGGTGGCCAGGAGCGGCCACTGCACTCCAGTCTGGGCAGTGAGACTTCAACACAAAAAAAAAAAAAAAAAAAGGTATGCTCCTGTTGATTTTAAAAAAAAAAAAAAAAGGACATCAAATCCTAAAGCTAATTATAAATATCAGCTGCTTGAATGATAAAATAAAGATATTTTCCAAATATTATTAAATCTAATAAAGAATCTAAAAACACCAATCATGTCATTACAAAGCACTTAGTAAATATACAAACGCTTAATAGGGAGTGGGGATAGGGGACTTTATGTCCTCTATCAGGACAAAATAACTGTCAAAAAAAAAAAATCAGATAATTTCCCCAGTCACTTGGTGTTCCAGTGAGATAGGACAGACAATTTCAACTAATTATACATTTACAGGCAATGTATTTTATCAAAAAGGGAAAGCAGTGTGTACAACACTGATACACTGAATAAGAGTTAAAAGTATTCATCTCCAAATAGTTTGAAATAATCTTGCATATCAAAAAACTTGCCAAAGTGAAATGCTTTTTGGCTTAATACTGTAGACTGGGATAAGTATGGACCAGATAGCAATTCAAGAGGAATAGTGGTAATCTAAGCATTTGTTTAGGGATTAATTTATTTTTCAAAGATGGCATCGAGTCATTTTTAGGGTTATCTACATCAATTTTTAAAAATCAAGATGTTCTACAAGAGACTATAATTCAGAGGTAAAAATGTCTTTCTCCTCCCAGAGGGTTCCATTTATTAATGTAATAAATAGAAATTAAAAGACTGAACACATCACAATCACATTCATGGGTAATAGGCATTTTTTAATATAACTGTAAGAGGACAGAAAAGGTTGTCTACATGGCCGTTAGATCAAGTGCTGGGGCAGTAGAGGTTTTTTTCCTTTCTAAAATGAGGCTAATCGTTAGAAGGCTAGACTACATAACTACAAGCTAATCTTGTGAGAAATGAATACTTGCTAATAAAACCAGAGAAACTGTACATAACCTGCTGAAGATTACACTCATACTAGGCAGAGAATCCACTTATTAACATTGCACCCAAACAAACCTCATCCCTTCCCGCTCCCATTCCCCACCCAAAGACTATGAAGAAGTCATCAAAGATGCACTGTCCTTTACTTATTAACTTAGCCGGAGTGAGAAAACAGCTTCTACCACACAAACTACAAAACAGCAATGAACTAGAATTTTCCTTCTGAAAATAGCCCTAACTTTACAGTGTAAGTTTCAGTCTCAGAACATTTGGAAACAAGCCTAATAAAATGCTGAGCATATGTAACAAGTTAGCTATTCTAGAAAGTTTACAGGACAGTCAAAACTGTAGCATCTGGAATTTGTCAGATAATCACCCTGAGTCCTCAAGACAATAAATAGAAGTGACACTTCAAACACCCACACATGTAAATATGACAACAAAAGGTTGGACGCAGGACAATGAGAAAATACCAACAAGACTCTGAAACAGGATCAAAGCCACAAAAGTCTGAGCATGAGCTCGTTTGTTAATGGCCAAAAAGGATCATACTGGAATAGGCATTCTTCCTTTCTCTGGTTCTTTCAGACTAGTAAGCTAAGTGTGCCAAAGGGAATATAAAAAAATTTTAACACAAAATTTTTTTAAAAAATCCATTACAGAGCATGCACAGAGTAAATTATAAAGTATATACACTTATTTAAGTGACCAGGACTTCTACAACTTAGATGCATCATTCAACTTTTTAAAATACACTTTTTTCCCTTTCCTAAGCAATTCTGAATGACACATAACAATGAATGCACGTTTTCAACTCACATTGTTTCTCCAGTCTTGGCTACATGACAAAGAAACTGATCCAGAACAGGACAAACTTCCTTTTTCCCCCTCTTCTCAAAATCTAGATAAGGGAAGAAAGAAATATTATCAGAATCTCTCAAATGCCCTTTAAAAACAAACTTTCCTCCCAGTCCCTCCCTTCATTAACAATTTAAAAAAAAAAAAGCCTCTCAAACCAATACCCACGTCGACCCTCCAAGTTCTACTTTCAACATGCCACCCTCCTTAGAGACAACAAGAATCCTCCTAAAGGGGGCACTCAGCTTGTCCTCAAACCATCCTTAACGCACCGCTTCTCAAAGTGTGGTCAGGAGGAACACCAGCATCAGATCTGGCAATCCGACTAAAATAAAAATCCCCAGACCCCAACTCCCACAAACTGTTTATCTAAGTGAAGTCTGTAAGTCTGCCGTTTCAAGAAACACCAACTACCCCAAGTAGGCATTTCCAAACGATTCTGGATGGCGAAGAGTAATTCTCAAAACACTGAAATCACGCGATTCTCAGTGTGAGAACCACTGCTCTCAAGCCTGTTGCTTGGAAGGCGTGCAATCAAGAGCAGTGACGGCAACCACCTTAGAATTAGGGCGCGTGGAATAGATGACTTCGGGAGCCCTGAAAAAGGCTTCCAGGGACAACCTAAAAGTTGCTGTGCCACTCCGCCCCCCACCCTTTCACTTTTTTAAACCTCACTCCGACGCCCGGCGCCCTGGGGCCTGGCGAAGAACTGAGTCTGCCCGGGAGGGAGGGGGCCGCGGGCCCACGGCTCCGAAGCGGTGGGAGACGGGCCGGGGCCCCCGCAAGAGCCTCCCCGACTCCCCTCCCCCAGCCCAGACGCCGGCGGCCGACACAAAGCCCAGAGCGGGGCGGGAGGGAGCTGCCCACAGGGCTCCCCGCCCCTGGGGAGGCGGAGGGGGATGGGAGCCAGGGAAGCGCGGCGTCCCCCCGCCCGGCGCCGGCCCTCGGAGCCACCCGCCCGGAAGGGAGAGGAGAGCGGACCGCAGAAGGTGAGGGGGAATGGAGAGGGGGCAGCTACCCCCACCTTTCAGCGCCTCCTGCAGCCTCTCGACGTCCATGGCTTCCCGGAGTCCCTCGCAGCCTCCGCCTCCCTCCGCGGGTCTCCCGGGGACCGGAACGCCTCCCCCCACCCCCCCGACGCCCTCCCCCTCC
>NW_007253991.1:286667-299702 GCF_000164805.1 Carlito syrichta
TCGGCTTTGAATCCCTGCGGTTTGCTCGCGGTGTGACCTTGAGCCTCCTCCTCCCCCTCTGTACGGTGAGGGCGAGTGCCGGGCACTCTACACAGTTGCTGGGAGAATTGAGAGTGTGCACATCGCGCAGCAAAGACAGTCCTGAATGCTAATCGTCGGAACCAGAATACCTCCTCCCTGCCTAACCCAACGTTCGGCCTGGCCCACCGGTGAAAAGAAGCAATGCGTCCGGCAAAGTCACTACGAACTCAGGGTTTGGAGTCAGTAGGATCCGCATCCCAAGTCAACTACGTAACTCCACTATGTGCTCCTGGACTAGTTCCTGAACAACCCTGGGAGGCTCCGTTTTCTTATTTATAAAATGGGAGTTGTAAAACAGCCATGAGGATTGAGTGAAATGGCGAATGTGAAGTTAGCACGGGGTCTGGAACGTGTACGCATCCAGTTAACGTGGCTGCTGGTTTTATTACCATTATGATCATGATTACATTGCATAAGTGCCCGGGAAGTGGGAAAGGGCGGGAACCTCACACAAGTCCTCCCTCTGTAAGACCTGACATCTTACAAATGGGAAAGCTGGAGCATAGAAAGCAAGTCTGGCAAGACAGCACCCAAAACGTCTGGTTCCCAGCCAGTGCGTGGACGTTTGTATACTTTTGTCTGTGAGCTTTTAAAAGTAAAGGTACCTAGGCCGGGCACAGTTGGCTCAAGTCTGTAATCCCAGCCCTTTGGGAGGCTGAGGCTAGAGAACTGCCTGAACTCATGGGTTTGAGACCAGCCTGAGCAAAATGGCGGGACCTCGTCTCTACAATAAATAAAAATTAACTGGGCGTGGTGGCACATGCCTGTGGTTCCAACTACTTGGAAGGTCGAGGCGGAAGGATCACCTGAGCCCAATAGGTCAAGGCTGCGGTGGTGGTGAGCATGCCACTGCATTTCAACCTGGGCGACAAGAGTGAGATTTCGACTCAAAAAAAATGGTTTTTTAAAGAAAATTAGGCCGGGTGCGGTGACTGAAGCCTGTAATCCCAGCAATTTGGAAAGCTGAGGCAAGAGGATTGTCTGAGCCCGCGAGTTGGTGACCAGCCTGGGCAACTTGTGAGACCTCGTCTCTACAATAAATGAAAAAATTAGCCGGTCGTGGTAGTGTGCACCTGTAGTTCCCACTACTTGGAAGGCTGAGGCACTGGCCCACCCGTGAAAAGAAGCAATGCATCTGGCAAAGTGACTAAGAACTCAGGGTTTGGAGTCAGTAGGATCCAAATCCCAAATCAACTACGTAACTCACTATGTGATCCTGGACTAGTTACTAAACAACTCTGGGAGGCTCAGTTTTCTTATTTATAAAATGGGAGTTGTAAATCAGCCATGAGGATTGAGAGAAATGGCGAATGAAACTATGGCTCATCAGAATGCAAATGTGGCAGCCAGCCTCCACAATTGTCCCTATTGATCTTCAGTTGCTGAGATTCATGTCCTAGTATCATCTCTTCCCACACTAAATCAGAGTTGTCTGTGTGCAAACACTGGGGCCAAGCTGCGCTCAGTGGCTCAGCCTGTAATCCCATGCCTTGGGAGGCCGAGATGAGTGAATTGCCTGAGCCCGCGGGTTCGAGACCCGCCTTGGCAACTTGGCGAGACCTCATCTCTACAATAAATCCAAAAAATTAGCTGGGCATGGTAACGCGCGCCTGTAGTTCCAGCTACTTGGAAGGCTGAGGCGGAAGGATCGCCGGAGCCCAGCAGATTGAGGCTGCAGTCTGGGTGCTTGAGGCTGCAGTCTGGGTGACAGAGTGAGACTCCAACTCAAAAAAATAAAAATAGAAAACACTAGGGCTTCTACCTTGGACTCTTGTATTGGCCAGTGGGGCCTCAGAAGGGGAAGCCATATCACACAGTCTTGTGGAACATTACACAGTCCTATGGAAGGGACCACAGGACTTGGAGTGGGTCCTCCAGCCTTAGAAATCTCTTCAGGTGGCTGCAGCTCCAACTGACACCTTAGAAGAGATCTCACACTAGAACAGCCTATTTATGCCACTTCCCAATTCTCAGTCCACAGAAACTATGAAAGATGACAAATGTTAGAATTGTTCTACACCTCTAAATGTCAGGATACTTCACTATACAACAATAATTAACTAATGCAACACATAAGAAATTTAGCCAGGCGCAGTGGCTCAGTCTGTAATCCCAACACTTTGGGAGGCCAAGGCAGGAGGATTGCCTGAACCCAGGGGTTCAAAACCAGCCCGGGCAACTTAGTGAGACCTCATCTCCACAATAAATCAAAAAATTAGCCAGCCATGACAGTGCGTGCCTATACTTGGAGGACTGAGGCAGAAGGATCACCTGAGCTCAGCAGGTCACGCCTGCGGTGACTGTGAGTGTGCCACTGCACTCCAACCTGGGCAACAGAGTGAGACTCTGACTCAAATAAATAAACAAATACATGCCCGTAACAGTAACAGCTAGTATTTAGTATGCACTTTCATGTGTCTGGCACTCTTCTAAGCACTTTACAAAAATACCTAATTTAATCCCCCCACTTAACAGAATAAAAAACTGAAATATAAAGTGTTGAAATAACTTGCACAAAATCACACAACTTAAACAGGCAGGTGACTAACCCATGATTCAAACCCAGGGTGGCTTCAGAGTCCTACTTTCTTGTCCTCAAGAAGGTTGCGAAATACCAGGAGCGATAAGACCTTCATGCAAGGTAGAAGGCAAGATGTAAATCAGGTGTTCAGAGGCCTGCTAGATCTCTTCCAGGAAGAGATGAAAGTTTCTTTTTAGAAGGGGCCTTACTTAAAGATTGGAAAAGATTTGCACTGACAGAGAAGAGCCCTCGAGGCAGAGGGAAAGTTATTGCCAAGGCAAACAGTCCTGAAGGCCTCCTAAGTGCTGGGAAGAAGAGGTTACACATTCTCTTTTCCCCTACAGGGCTCATGGTCTAATGGAGATGAACCTTAAATAAATATGACCATGCAGGAGACCGGCAAGGTAGAAGCCCATTGCTCTGGGTGTGTACAAGAGGGAAAGGGTCTAAGCTTGGAGAAGACACAGAGTAGGTGGTGGAAGATAGAGACAGAAAGAGTTGGGAGAGAGAAAACACCCAGGACTATGTTAGAGAAAATGTGGGAGGATCTTTTTTTAACCCCAGGGAAAATTACTGGAGTTTGGCTGTCCTTCTGAGATGAATCTGTAAGAGGGGACAAGAGAGGAGATTGAAGAAATATCTAGAAAAACCAATATCCAGTCTACTCAGGTTAGGGAACAGGGAACAGGCTGGGTTAATATATCACTATATAAAAGGTTCTTGTGGCCTTTTATTCATGCCTTGAAGTTCTTATTTGTATAGTATAATGGTTTCCAGATGAAACTGAGGTAGGAAGATAGACAAACTGAGTACAATTTTCTAAACAAGTATGAGGGTAGTTTGGGTTTTCTTTTTGTTTTTGTTTTGAGTTGGAGTCTCACTGTTGCCTTGGCTAGAGTGCGGTGGCACGCTCACAGCCACTGCAGCCTCAACTTGCTGGGCTCATGCAATCCCTCCACCTCAGCCTCCTCAGTAGCTGGGACTACAGGCGTGTTCCACCATGCCCAGCTATTTTTTTTTTAAATCTATTGTAGATAAGAGGTTTTGCCAAGTTGCCCAGGTTGGCCTCAAGTCCCTGGCCTCAGGCAACCCTCTTGCCTCTGCCTCCCAAAGTTCTGGGATTATGCATAAGCCACCACGCCCACCAGAGTTTACTTCTTTCCCAGAGACTTCCCTCTTTTTTAGTGGAAATAAGGGTAACAAAGGGTTTGCACAGAAAGACCCTGGGTGGTTTCCTCCAGCTCCAAAATGGGCATGATGGCTGCCTGTGGTCATGTTGGGTTTAAAGGCAATGTCAGAGGAGGGCACATCCAGAGTGGGGCTGCCTAGTTGGGTGTTTGATTAAGTCTGACTGCAGTAATGGAAGTTGGCTTCAAGTTGTGTGAACGAAATTGCAAATGTATGAGGAGAGTCGGGTATTCCAGAGATCCAGAACTCTCGCTGAACCCAACAGCCATCATCTTCGGTTCTGCACTTCTCTCTCCATCTCTCTCTCCTCTATTCTCCTTTCTTATTTTCCTTCTCCTTCTTCTTCTGTCTCTCTTTCTTTCTCTGGATGGTACAGCCTCCTACACACTTAGGCTACATGGAATCGCCTAGTGCTCCTAAGCTACAAGCCTGTACAGCATGTTATTGTCCTGAATACTGTAGATAATTATAACATAATGGTAAGTATTTGTGTATTCAAACATATCTAAACCTAGAAAGGGCACGGTAAAAATAAAGTATTGTAATCTTATGGGGATATTGCCACATATGCATTCTGTTGTCAACTGAAATATTGTTATGCAGTACGTGACTATTACACACACATATAGTCATACATATATACATACTATATTCAATAAGAATATAATAAAATTGAATGCTGTACTGGTTAAGAGAAAAAAGGTCTAAACTCAGACAGATCTGGTTTAATTCCTAGCTTATCATTTCCTAACTACATGAACACAGGTTAATCATTAATACAAAAATGCCTTAGCTTCCTTATTTGTAAATTGGAATTAATAGTGATACCTCACTAATTAGTTTACTGTGAGAATTAAGTCAGTGATCTGACTCAAGTATTATTGGGTGTTCTTACTTAGGTTAAGAATTACAAAAATAATCTTTGTGATTTTGCTTTCTCTTTTGAAACAATTTCAGCCTCACAAAAAGTTGTAAGGATAGTGAAAAAAAATTTTTTTCCCCTGAACTATTTGAGAGTAAGTTGCTGAACCGATACTCCCAAGTCCCTGAAAACTTTAGCTTGTAATTCCTACAACAAAGACATTCTCCTACATAATCACAATACTATCATCAAGACAAGGAAACTGGCTGGGGCATGGTGCTCATGCCTTAATCCTAGCACTCTGAGAGGCTGAGAAGCAGAAGAATTGTTGAGCCTAGGAGTTAGAGCCCAGCTTGGGAAACACAGTGAGACCTTTTCTCTTCAAAAAATTAAAAATTAGCCAAGCGTGGTGTCTTATGGCTACAGACCCAGCTACTCCAGAGGGTGAGGCAAAAGAATTGCCTGAATCTAGAAGGTCGAGGCCGAGGTTGTGGTGAGTAGTGATTGTGCCACTGTGCTCCAATCTGGGTCATAGAGTGAGAACTTGTCTCAGAAAAAAAAAAGGAAGACCAGGAATTTGTCATTGATATGTTACCTCTAGCTGATCTTCAGACCCCATTTAATGTGCATCATTTGACTTAATAATGTCCTTCCTAAGAAAAAGATCCAGTCCAGGCTTATGTGTTTCATTAGTTGTTTTATCTCTTAGGTCTTTTTCAAGCTGAGAGTTCCTCAGTTCTTCCTTGATTTTCATTGCCTTGATCCTGTTGAAGATTATAGTTGTAGACTCTCTCATTTTGGATTTGTGTGATATTTTCTCCTGATTAGATTCAGGCCATGCATCTCTGGCAGAAATGTCATAAAGGGATGTGTGTTCTTCTCCCTCCCTCTTATTGAAGAGCATTTCAATATGTCCCATTACTAACGATGTTCACTTTGATCACGTGAATAAAGCAGTACCTGCCAGATTGCTTTTTTTCATTTGTAATTGTATTAGCTTCCTGTGGTTGCTGTAACAAGTTACCACAAACTGGGGAGCTTAAAACAACATAATTTATTCTCTCATAGTTCTGGAGGCTAGAAGTCTGAGATCAAGGTGTGATAGGGCCATGATCTCTCTAAAGGCTCTAAATCTGTTCTTTGTCTCTTCCAGCTTCTTCTGATGACTGTTAGTATTCCTTGACTTGTGGCCATATCACTTCAATCTATGCTCTGTGATCACATTACCTCTTCTTTTGACTCTCAAATATTCCTCAACCTCACTCTTTTTTTTTTTTTTAATGAATTAGGGTCTCACTCTCTTGCCCAGGCTGGAGTGCAGTGACATGATCACAACCTACCACAGCCTCAACCTCCTGGGCTCAAATGATCCTTCCACCTCAGCCTCCAGAGTAGCTGGGACTACAGGCACATGCCACAACACCTGGCTAATTTTGGATTTTTTGTAGAGATGAGGTCTCACTCTGTTGCTTAGGCTGATCTCAACTAAAGCAATTCTCTCACCTAGGCATCCCAAAGAGCTAGGATTGCAGACATGAGCCACCACACCCGGCCTCAATCTCACTCTTGAAAGGACACTTAGTGGATTTAGGACCCACCCAGATAATCCAGGATGATCTCAACTATTCTCACCAGTTTTAGCATCCATTGATGTTTCTTGACTGAATTGTTATGATGACAGTTGCCAAATAATGATTTAGTAATTCCATCTTTTTCTTTTTTTTTTTTTGAGTTGGGGAGTCACTCCATCGCCCAGGCTGTAGTGCTGTGGCACGCTCATAGCCACTCCAGCATCGACCTGCTGGGCTCTGGCAATCCTGCCTCAGTCTTCCAAGTAGCCAGAACTACAGGCATGTGCTACCACGCCCGGCTAATTTTTGTTTCATTATAGAACTGAGGTCTAGCCAAGTTGCCCAGGCTGGTCTCGAATCCACAGGCTCAGGCAATCCACTCGCCTCAGCTTCCCAAAGTGCTGGGATTACAGACTGAGCCACCAAGCCCGGCCCATTTTTTTTCCTTTACATTTGTAATTGACATTTTTTAATTTTTGAGTTGGAGTCTCACTCTGTCACCCAGGCTGAAGGGCAGTGGCCACTCCCGGCCACAGCAGCCTTGACCTGCTAGGCGCCGGCGATCCTTCCGCCTCAGCCTTCCGAGTAGTCGGAACTGCAGGCGCGCGCTACCACGCCTGGCTAATTTTTTGATTTATTGTAGAGATAAGGTCTCACCAAGTTGCCCAGGCGGGTCTCGAGCCCATGGGCTCAGGCAATCCACTCACCTCAGCCTCCCAAAGCGCAGGATTACAGGCTGAGCCACTGAGCCCAGCTTGTAATTGACATTCTAACATGAAGAAAGTGTCATCTCTTATTCACTCTTTTAAAAAATTTGTATTAGTTTGGACTCATAGGTTCCTATTTTATCCAATGGCTTATGATCCATTACTATCATTTATTTTGATACCTAATTTGTCCTCCTGGCCAGTGGGAGCTTCTTCAAGCTGGTTTCTGCATCCTTCTGACATGTCCCCATTATTCCTGCAGCACTTCCTTGTTTTCTGGTACCAAAAGCTATTCCAATTGAACAGCACGGTGTCTATCGTTAGTAACTAGGTGTTGTATCCTTGACAGTTGCTAAAGGAGTGAATTTTAAGTTTTTTTGCTACAAATAAATGATAAATATGTGAGGTAGTACATAGGTTAATGATCTTGAATTAGACATTCCACAATGTGTGTATATTTAAAAACATTATATTGTATATCATCAATACTGTATACATAATTTTTAAAATTAATGTTTAAAAAGCTATTCCAAGCTCACTTCCATCTTCTGTGCCTAGGCCTGGAATCAGTCATTTCTCCAAGAAGTCCTGATTCTTTTTAGTGGTGAATGCTTTTTAGGAACCCAGCTCATGCCCATAATCCCAGCACTTTGGGAGGCGGAGGTGAGAGGATTGCCTGAGCTCATGGGTTCGGATCAATCTGAGCAACATGGTGAGACCTCGTCTCTACAATAAAAATTTAAAAAGTAGCCGTGCATTGTTGCACATGCCTGTGGTTCTAGCTACTTGGAAGGCCAAGGTGGAAGGATTGCTTGAGCCCAGCAGGTCAAAACCGTGGTGGCCGTGAGCATTCCACTGCATTCCAGCTTGGGTGACAGAGTGCAACTCCGACCCCAAAAATAAGGAACCCAGATGAGTTCACTAGGATGTTTGTTCATTGTCATTTATATAATATATATTTATATAGACATACAAATACATATATATGTGGATGTATGTGTCCATACATGTATTCATTGAGACACATGCATCCACATATATACTTCTATATCTATATGAATATGTATGTAGGAAACTATGAGTTTACAGATTCCAATTCTAATCCAACACTAGAGGATTCAATCTAGTTTCTCTCTCTCCATATGTGTAACTCTCTTTTTCAATAGTAAAGAACCTGGCTGCCACTTACCTCATATATTTATTTATTGAGTCTCCTGCCACCACCTCAAGTTCCTTTAAGTTTCCCTTTCTGACTCTCTCAGACTATGACCTCCTGCACCAGGTCACTTCCCCCTTCTTTCTGTAGATTCCTACTTTTCTCTGCCACTCCTGACAGGTTTACGACTGAATTATTTTGGAAGGAAGGGCAAAAATTATTACCATTTATAATGATAATAATAATAAAAGTCATTTTTAATTACTCAAACAACTGATGAATAATGTTTCACAAAGCAACTCAAACAATACAGAGCAAACAAAAGTCCCTCCTGTCCATCTTCCCAACTCATACCCACCATCGCTCTATGGAGTATTAGGAGTTTGATGTGAGTCTTTCCAGATGTTCACTTGGTGTTTACGTGTCTCACTTGTATTATTGCAACAACCTCCAACAGCTCTCGTGCCTACCATGCTTGCTTTCCTACAGTTTATTTTCAACACAGCAGCTAGGGACCTTTTAACAAGATCAGATCGCATCACGCCTCTGCTTACAACCCCGCATTTGTTCCTCATTTGACTCAGAGTAAAAGCCACAATCCTTACAATGTTCCACCTGGGACCTTATGGGCATAATCTGCCACTTCCCTCTCTCCAGTCGCATCTTCTACCACGCTGTGGCCACATGACATCTTCTCAGTGAGGCTTACTCTGGCCACCCTCCCCTACATACCTGGCCATCCACGCTGCTCGATTTCTTTTGTCCTCAGCCCCTTTCATTTCCTAACATTTTGGGCAATTTACTTTTTAAAGTATGTTTATCATTCGTCTCTGCATTACTAGAACATGAGTACCCTGAGGACCTGAGGACAAGAAACTATGTTTTGTTCACTGATTTTTTTTCCCAACTGCCTTGAACAGTGTCTATACACCATAGGGGCTTGATAAATAAATATTTGTCACATAAATATATGTATATATTGTTTAGATTGGAAAACATAATTTATTTAGAAATTAAATTGGAGAGAGAGATACAGGAGATTCACTTCCCCAAGGTAGGAGAGGGGGCCAAAGCTAGAAAACATGGCAACCATAGCTCAAAGAGCCACATGGACACACCAGAGTTTAACTAAGCAATGGCCACATAAATATATATTAAAGTGGTTATTCTTGGCTTAAATTTCTCTGATCTCTCTCTCTCTTTACATAAATGGTAATATGTTCTTCTACATTTTGATTTTTCTTTAAATAATGTATCAGGATCTTTCTATTTTATTTTATAGATACCAATTTAAATCTTATTTTGCTTAATACTTTGGAATATAAATGAAATATTATTTAACCAGTCCTCTACTAATGATATATAGAACTATCCAATTTTTCTTTATTATGAACAATGATCTTTGATAATTTAAGTCTCAGTTTGCTCATTTATAAAATAGAGATAGCGTTCACCTTGTAAAAGACTGAGGATTAGAAGAAATCCTAGGGATAAAAGATCCTGGCAAATCTTTTATTATTCTTTTGTATTATGATTATTACCTGAGCTGCTACTACTGCATACTTTTTGTACCTATGTAATACTATTTTACTAGCAGGGCAATTGCTGGATAGGTGCGTTGTTAATCAAAATCGCCAACTGACTCCCCCCAAAAATAGCTGTCACCTTTCCAAGTGTGTAAGTGAACACACACTTGTGGACTCTGTTATTTTTGTCAGTCTGGTAGCTAAAATAAATAATACTTCTGTGTTGTTTTGATTTTCATTCTTAAGATTTGTCAATATTTTGACCATTTTTCCTGTATCTTTTGCCCAAGTGTAGAGTTCCGTCTTTCTTTTTTAAATTTTTTTAGATTGGAAAATATGGTTTATTTATAAAGTAAATGAGAGAGAGAGAGAGAGAGAGAGAGAGAGAAGGAGAGAAACAAAGAGAGAAGATTCACCCCTCCAAGGTAGAAGAGGGTGCCAAAGTTTAGGAAAACACGATCTGGTCATAGCTCAAAGAACATATGGCCAGCCCATGGCTTAGCAATGCAATGGCCAGAAAGTAAATGAGAGAGAGAGAGAGAGAGAGGAAAGAAAAAAGATTCACCTCCCCAAGGTAGGGGAGTGAGCCAAACCTAAGAAAACATGGCAGCCACAGCTCAAAGAGTTTAGCAGAGCAACCCGTATGTCTTTATATTTCACTCCGTAAAGACTATTGAGATTATGCAAAATCAGGCTGATTTGATTTAGTTGTCTTCGGAGCTGTCATAAGGCATGTCACTTCTGTAATTGCCTAATTACGTGTAGATGTTATTAGTGTCACCACCCCAGACAGGTAGAGTAGGTAGGGTGGAGAAGGGATCAGCCTATTTCAGCAAAATCACAGACTTGGAACATAAAACTGACCCAAGGAAATTCTCAGGGTCAAATATATCTTGACTGAGTATTTTGAACTAGAAACTGGTTGGCAGAGACAGCAAGGAACAAGACAGACAGGTTCCTTGCTCTCATAGATTTTACAGTCTAGTGAGACAGATAAACATAAAGGAAGTACACAATTAAGTAAAAGCCCAGGAAGTGCTATATAGGAAATAGTCTAAAATGGACTTAGAGCAATGTGGAAGGCCACTTTGCATGGGGTGATCAGGTGAGGCTGCTCCAAAGAGGTGACATTTGGGTTGAGACCTGAAAATGAGCCATGTTGGGAAGAGCAGGGGAAACAAAAGATGCCAAGGCTTGAGACAAGGTCACAGTATGTTCAAGGCAGCTGGGAGAGGGTTGGAGTGTAGAAAGGGAGGGGAGAGAAGAGTGGCAGTGGTAGACAGAGGCCAGGTACCAGGGGTCCTTCTTGAGGAAGGAAGTTTGGTTCTCATCTTCTAAGGGTGATAGATGGTGGAATGTCTTAAGTATATAAATAATAGGCTTCAACTTATTTTGTCAAAATCATCACGGCAGCCGGGCTCGGTGGCTCAGCCTGTAATCCCACGCCTTTGGGAGGCTGAGGTGAGTGGATTGCCTGAGCCCGCGGGTTCGAGACCCGCCTGGGCAGCGAGACCTCATCTCTACAATAAATCAAAAAATCAGCCAGGCGTGGTAGCGCATGCCTGTAATTCCAGCTACTTGGAAGGCTGAGGCGGAAGGATCGCCGGAGCCCAGCAGGTCGAGGCTGCGGTGGCCGGGAGCAGCCACTGCCCTCCAGTCTGGGCAACAGAGTGAGACTCCAACTCAAACAAACAAACAAACAAACAAACAAAACAAAACAAAACAAAAATCATCATGGCTTCTTGTTTAGTCTTCCTTTCTAGGAATCCCTGTTGGTGAAGCTGCTCTCACAGGGCTAATAAGAATTCTGGCCAGGCATGGCTCATGCTTGTAATCCTAGCACTTTGGGAAGCCAAGCTGGGAGGACCGTCTGAGGCCAGGAGGTCAAGATCAGCCTGGGCAACATAGCGAAATAACCATCCCTACAAAAAACTGGCAAAAATTAGCCAGGCGTACTGGTGCGTGCCTGTAGTTCCAGCTACTCAGGAGGCCAAGGCAAGAGAATCGCTTGAACCCAGGAGGTCACAGTTGCAGTGAGTCTTGATTGTGCCACTGCACTTCAACCTGTGTGACAGAATGAAACCTTGTTTCAAAAAATAAAATAAAATAAAATAAAATAAAAAGTTTCTGGTCCGAAATATAGTTATGATTAAACATTGATCAGGCTGTACTTTGGCCCACTTCCTCATAACTAACAGTCAAGAAGCACCAGATACTGACCATTTGCATTCCCATTATTTTAGAAATAGGATTTTTTTATCCCATCCCCCTCCCCCCAGAAAGAGGATTTTTTAAATGTTAGAATCATAAGGCTTTTGTTAAGAATTGCTTAACATGTTTTTCAGATCTCAAATTCCAACAAAACAGCTGATGCCAAATAGTTTGAAGACCGCCATAGAGTAACAGAATCAGCATAAGAATATAGTTTCTTCATCTCCCTGTCCTACTGACTCTTAAATCAATTAGTGTTAACACTTTGGCCCACTCCAAAACCCTTAAAACCCCTACCCCTAAACAGTTTGGAGAGATGGATTTGAGGATTCCTCCTGTCTCCTCATTCAGCAGCCCACGATGAAACCTCTTTCTCTGCTACAACCCAATGTCTTGGCATATTGACTTGCCATGTGCAGCTGGCAATGGACTTATTACAATTACCAATAGGACACTCTTCATTCAGTGATATACCTGTTCCTGACATTTCCTCAAGCATCCTAAAATCTACAACGGATGACATGCCACCCAGACCTGTCATTTGCAATTAGAATTACTTGGGAGGGTTTGATTTTTTAAATCGGTATTCCGGCTCCTCACCCCAGAGATTCTGATTTAGTATCCCTGGGGTGGGAGCCAGGCATCTCCATTTTAGCAAGATCCTAGGTCGGGGTTCTCAAACTGAATCATCAGAAGGGCTTATTAAAACACAGACTACTGGACTCTACCCCAAAGTATCAGATTCAGTGTCTGTGGTAGAGTATATAACTTTAATTTCTCCTTTTTGTTTTTTTTTTGAGTTGGAGTCTCACTCTGTCACCCAGGCTGGAGTACAGTGGCACGCTCAGGGTCACCGCAGCCTCAACTGCTGGACTCAGGCAATCCTTCCACCTCAGCCTTCCAAGTAGTTGGAACTATAGGCATATGCCACCATGCATGACTAATTTTTTGATTTATTGTAGAGACAAGGGCTCACCAAGTTGCCCAGGCTGGTTTACAGGCTGAGCCCAGTCAATCACTTTCATTTCTAGTAAGTTCCCAGATGATACTGATGCTGCTGATTCAGGACCCATATTTTAAGGACCACTGCCCAGGGTGATTCTAATAAAGGTGATCCCTGGGACCACCACTTTGAAAAATACAGGCCCAAGCCGGGCTCGGTGGCTCAGCCTGTAATCCTGCGCCTTTGGGAGGCTGAGGTGAGTGGATTGC
>NW_007253991.1:299918-307942 GCF_000164805.1 Carlito syrichta
CAGTCGGGGCGACAGAGTGAGACTCCAACTCAAAAAAAAAAAAGAAGAAAGAAAGAAAAATACAGGCCCAGCCACTAAGGCTAATCTTACCAGTACATCATAAAAGGTCCTTCACAGTACCCACCCCCAGCCTACATTTCCGGTCTCATCTTTTTCCACCCATTCTTTACCCTGAGCCACTCTATAGCATTCTTTGTTTTGACACAGGAAATTTCTCATCATTCTTTTTTTTTTTTTAGTTGGAATCTTATTCTGTCACCCAGGCTAGAGTGCAGTGGCACACTCACGGCCACCACAGCCTCAACCTGCTGGACTCAGGTCATCCTTCCACCCCAGCCATCCAACTAGCTGGAACTACAGGAACGTACCACCACATCCAGCTTATTTACTTATTTATTTATTGTAGAGAAGAGGTCTCTCCAAGTTGCCCAGGCTGGTCTCGAACCCGTGGGCTCAGGCAATCCTCTCACCTCAGCCTCCCAAAGGGCTGGGATTTTGGACGTTGGCCACTGTGCCCAGCTTTCTCATCATTTTTACAACTTGTCACAGCTGTGCATATTTCCAGGTCTTTGCATATGCTGTTCCTTTTCTTTGCAATGCGTTGCCCCCAGACCCTGCCTTGACACTCAGCTCAGCAGTTATCCCTTTCCTGGTGATAACTCCCTGCTAGGTGTTTGTTGCTCACAGTCTTTCATTAGATTGCCCACCACTTTACAAGGGGATATCCCCCTGACAAATGAAATTATTTTTTGGAGGGCATGCCCAAAACAATACAGGCTTCCCCTGCTAGGGAAGTGTTCTAGGAATCCATTGGCATTCGTGTGTACCAGCTAGCATTGCTGTGAGAGGCTGCATTCAGCTTCAGTGAATTGGGGGTTTTTTGGAGATATTTTCAACGCATTTGCCCATTTCATGACGGGTGATTTACAAGCACACTTGCTCACACCACTCTGGGTGTTCAGAAGTTTTTGACCAAAATGGCATGACCCCCGTACCCCACCCTCCCTGATCTCACCCTAAGCGACTTTTTTTGTTTCCTGGGATGAAAAAAGTCCTCAAAGGAAACGTTTTACTGATGTGGAAGAGGTGATTAAAAAAACAGCAGAAGCATCAAAATGGACAAGTTCAAAAACTATTTTGAGCAGTGGAAAAAGCATCTCAATAGGTGTATTGCATCAAATGGAGAGTACTTTTTTTGGGAGTCAGAGTCTCACTCTGTCGCCCAAGCTGGATTGCAGTGGCACGCTCACAGTCATGGCAGCCTTAACCTGCTGGGCTCAGGTGATCCTTCCGCCTCAGCCTTCCAAGGAGCTGGAACTACAGGCATGCGCCACCACGCCTGGCTCAATTTTTGATTTATTGTAGAGATGAGGGCTTGCCAAGTTGCCCAGGCTGGTCTCGAACCCCTGAACTCAGGCAATCCTCTAACCTCCACCTCCCAAAATGCTGAGATTATAGGCGTGAGCCACCACACCAAGCTAAAATAAAATTTTTAATCTTAGAGTTCAGTACCTCGAAAAGTACAGTAGTACAGTACAACAGCTGGCATACAGGGGCTGGCATTGAGCAAACAGACAAGAAGAGTTTCTGACTGGAGGAGGGAGAGGAGGTGGAAGATGGTGGAGCTGAAGCATTGTCAGCAATAGGAGACAGACGACAAGCTACAATTTCACTCACGCCTGACGTTGAAGGCATTCAATTGCTTGCTGGATTCACTTCTACCTACCATCTTAAAAAATGATTCAATGAGGCCGCACGGTGGCCCATGCTTATAATCCCAGCATTTTGAGAGGCTGAGGTAAGAGGATTGCCTGAGCTCACAAGTTTGAGACCAGCCTGGGCAACTTGGTGAGACCTCATTTCTGCAATAAATAAATTTTTTAAAAAATTACATGATGGCATGATGGCGCATGTCTGTAGTTCCACCTACCTAGAAGGCTGAGGCCGAAGAATCACCAGAGTCCAGCAGGTCGATGCTGAGTTGGTGTGAACGTGCTACTGACCTCCAGTCTGAGAGACAGAGGGAGACTCCAACTCAAACAAACAAACAAAAAAGATTCAGTGACCACCTTTCTCTGTGGAATGGCCATGGCGACTGGGACCGTGTACACAATGCCTGAAAACTGGAGGAACTTCAAGGCTCTCATTGTTTGCTCAGTACAGCAGGGCTCAGATCCACATGCTCTCTGCATCACCCCACCTCCATTTTGGCCAAACCAACCGCACCCCTGAATTTCTCCACAAATTTCCTGCTGGCAAGATTCCAGGATGACGATGGTTTCTATGTGTTCGAGAACAATGCCATTGCCTACTATGTGAGCAATGAGGAGCTGCGTGGAAGTACTCCAGAGGCAGTGGCTCGGGTGGTGCAGCGGGTGAGCTTTGCTGATAGTGACATAGTGCCCCCAGACAGGACCTAGGTGTTCCCCACTTTGGGCTTCATGCATCACAACAAACAGGCCACTGAGCATGCAAAGGAGGAGGTGAGGGGAATTCTGGGGCTGCTGGATGCTCACTTGAAGACGAGGACTTTTCTGGTGGGCGAATGAGTGACACTGGCTGACATGACAGTTGTTTGCACCCTGTTGTGGCTCTATAAGCAAGTTCTGGAGTCTTCTTTCTGCCAGGCCTTTCCCAATACCAATCGCTGGTTCTATACCTACATTAACCAGCCCTAGTTCCGTGCTGTCTTGGGGGAGGTGAAACTTTGTGAGAAGATGGCCCAGTTTGATGCTAAAAAGTTTGCAGAGAGTCAGCCTAAAAAGGACACCCCACGGAAGGAAAAGGGTTCACAAGAAGAGAAGCAGAAGACCCAGGCTGAGCAGGAGGAGGAGAAAAAGGCAGCCATCCCTGCTCCTGAGGAGGAAATGGATGAAAGTGAGCAGGCCCTGGCTGCTGAGCCCAAGGCCAAAGACCCCTTCGTTCACCTGCCAAAGAGTACCTTTGTGTTGGATGAATTTAAGTGCTAATACTTGAACAAGGACACACTCTCTGTGGTGCTGCCATATTTCTGGGAGTACTTTGATAAGGATGGCTGGTTCCTGTGGTATTCTGAGTACCACTTCCCCAAAGAGCTCACTCGAACCCTTATGAGTTGCAATCTCATTACTGGAATGTTCCAGCGATTGGACAAGCTGAGGAAGAATGCCTTTGCCAGTGTCATCCTATTGGGAGCCAACAACAGCAGCTCCATTTCTGGAGTCTGGGTCTTCTGAGGCCAGGAGCTTGCCTGTCCACTGAGTCCAGATTGGCAGGTGGACTACAAGTCATACACACAGCAGAAACCGGATCCTGGCAGCAAGAAGGCTCAAATGCTGGTGTTAGTACTTTTCCTGGAAGGGGGCCCTCCAGCATGTGGGCAAAGCCTTCAATCAGGGCAAGCTCTTCAAGTGAACTTCTCTTGCCATCCCCTGCTCCTGCACCTGCCCTTCAGGAAGATGGGAGTCATTAAAGGAAATTCAACATTGAAAAAACAAAAACAAAAACAAAAATGACTCAGTGATGTCTAGGCAGTAGCCCCTTTATTTCCATCTTAAATGACACAATAGCCTTGGATTGAATTCTAAACAGCGGCTGCAACCTTCATGTACTATTCTACATTTGGGTCCTGTGCTTCAAAAACTAACAGTGCTTCCTTAAATAATGCAAATGCACATTTTCATCATTAAAAGTTCACAACTTGAAGGATGGTATGTAGGGGACTTACTATAAAATTGGAAAAGACTGGGCATGGTGGCTCACACCTATAATCCCAGCACTTTGGGAGGCCAAGGTGAAAGGATTGTGTGAACCCATGGGTTCGAGACCAGCCTGGGCAGCTTGGTGAGACCTCATCTCTACAACAAATCAAAAACTAGCTGGGCATGGTGGTGCGTGCCTATAATTCCAGTTACTTGGAAGGCTGAGGTGGAAGGATCATCTGAGCCCAGCAGGTCAAGGCTACAGTGGCCGTGAGTGTGCCACTGCACTCCAGCCTGGGCTACAGAGTAAGACTCTGACTCAGAAAAAAAATTAGAGTGTAATTTTATAAAACAATATTTATATTGCTTTGTACTTAGATATATTCTATTTTGTTTTGTTTTGTTTTGTTTTTTGAGTCAGAGTCTCACTCTGTTGCCCAAGCTGGAGTGCAATGGCACAATCATGGCCACCGCAGCCTTGATCTGCTGAGCTCAGGTGATCCTTCCGCCTCAGCCTTCCAAGTAGCTGGGATTACAAGCATGTGCCACCACACCCTGCTAATTTTTTTGATTTACTGCAGAGACAAGGTCTTGCCATGTTGCACAGGCTAGTCTCGAACCCCTGAGCTCAGGCAGTCTTTTCACCTTGGCCTCCCAAAGTGCTGATTACAGGTGTGAGCCACTGGGCCTGGCTTATTTCATTTTTTAAAAAATGGTAGCTGCAACTTTTAAAATTGGTTGTGGTATGAAAAATACAGCTCTAATGTACTTTTCTCATATCATAGTATATTTATTTTTATATTTCTCTTACAACTAAGTGTAATTTATTTGAAGGTAGGGTTATATCTTGTTCATTGTGTGTCTCCAAAGCCTACTAGGGACTTTAGCATTTAATATTCAACCAAGATTTATTGAATGAATGAATATAAGGGTCTATTGCCTTTGATTTTTTAAAATCCAGTATTGATCCAAACATTAATGTCTAGCTAAACACAACTGTTGAATCAACTTGATACCTGTATGAAAATCAATAAACATGAACCCTTACTTCTCACCATACATGGAAATTAACTCAAAATGGATTATATACTTGAGTATATCCTAGTCAGTTTGAGTTGCTATAAAAGAGTATCATAGACTGGGTGGCTTAACAAAAGATATTTATTTCTCATAGTTTGGAGGCTGGGAGTTTCAAGTCAAGATCAAGGCATTGGCAGTTCCAGTGTCTGAAGAAGGCTGCTCTTCCTGGTTTGCAGACTGCCGTCTTCTCATTATATCCTTCCATGGTCAAGAAAGAAATCGTTTCTTTCATGTTTCCTCTTATAAGGACACTAATGCATCCTAATTTCAAGATTCAACCATGTTGAATGAATGAACTATTTTTCTTCTTTTGATTATTTAGTAGTATTTATTTCCCAAAGGCTCTACCACCTAATACCTCACATTGGGGCCTAGAATGTCAATATATGAATATTGAGGGGAAAACAAACTTTTAATCCTTAACAACTTAAAACCTAAAACCATAAACTTTCTGGAAAAAGACACAGGAGAAAATTTTTGCAATTTGTTTCTTAGACCACAACATATAAATTGAAAAAGAAAAAACGTTGATAAATCAGACTTTATCAACATAAAAACTTTTGTTCTTAGAAAGACACCATTAAGGAAATCAACAGGCAAGCCAGAGACTAAGAAAATATATTTGCAACACATATATCAAAGGACTTATATCCTGAATATGTAAAGACTCCCAAACTCAATAATAAGAGATAAACAATCCAATTTTTTTAATTGGAAAAAGAGTTGAAGAACCATTTCACCAATGAAATGATATGAGTACTATGAAAAAGATACCTGCACACGCATGTTTATTGCAGCATTAGTCACAATAGCAAAAACATGGAATTTAACCGTGCTGCCCATTGAAAGAGGACTGAATTAAAAAAATGTGGTACATATACACAATGGAATGTTATGCAGCCACAAAGGACAAACATAGGGACGTCGCAGCAACTTTGATGGACTTAGAGTCTATAATACTGAGAAACACAGAAACAAAGAACTGAGTATCACGTTCTCACTCATAAGCGGACCTTGAATAATACTAGTATAGTATAGTATAGTATAGTATAGCATAGTATAGTATAGTATAGTAATAGTATTCTTATAGTAATACTATAAGAAAGGGATTGACAGTAATGGGAACCTGCTGGGTGGGGGGGGCACACCTCACCAACAAGGGTACCTGCATAATGAACATTTGTATACCTAACCCTGAATTGTACCCCACATCCTTAAAATAAGAAATAAAGGAGAAAAATGTCCATAAAATTAACAAAAATAAAATAAATTACATGAGTATCAAATAAACAAATGAAAGGATGTTCAACATCATGTCACTAAGAAAATGCAACTTAAAACCACAATGAAATACCACTTCACACTCATTAGCTTGGTTAAAATTTAAAAGATTGCCTATATAATCTTGGCAAGGATGTGGAACAACTAGAACGCCTGGTGGGAAAGTCAATGGCACAACCAATTTGGAAAACAGTGCAGCACTTTTTTTTGTTTTTTTTTTTTTTTGAGTTGGAGTCACTCTGTCACACAGGCATGCTCCTGGCCACCGCAGCCTCGATCTGCTGGACTCAGGCGTTCCTTCTGCCTCCGCCTTCCAAGTAACTGGAACCACAGGCATGTGCCACCATGCCTGGCTAATTTTTTAATTTATCGTGGAGACGAGGTCTCGCCACGTTGCCCAGGTTGGTCTTGAATACCTGAGCTCAGGCAATCCTCTTGCCTCTGTCCCCCAAAGTGCTGGGATTACAGGCTTGAGCCACCGTGCCCAGCAGAGCAGTTTCTTTAAACGTAAAATACCCACCATACTATTCACCCATCCCACTACTAATTTTGTGTATTTTCAGACAAAGTCTTGTTCACAAATATTTACAATAGCTTTGCTTGTAATAGTCCCCAAACTAGAAACAAGCAAATATTTATCAACAGGAGAATGAGTAAACAAATTATTTTTAATTCATAAAGAAATATTAATAGACAATAAAAAGGAAAAAATAGTTCATTCATCCAACATGGATGAGTCTCAAAATTAGTATGAAGAATGAAAGAAGCCAGGCCAAAAAGAATGCATACAGTATGATTTCATTTGCATAAAATTTTGGAACATGTGAAGTCGGTTAGTAATAAAAAGTGGATCAGTTGTTAGTTGGGGACGAGTCAAAGAAGGGATGAATTGAAAGGTGGTATGAAAAGTCTTTTGGGGATGATGATATTTGAAATCTTTAATGTGAAGATGATTTCAAAGGAGGATACGTAAGTCAAAATCAGTCATACAGTGAGTTACGATTGCACCACTGCACTCCAACCTGGGCCACAGAGTGAGACACTGACTTTAAGAATTAAGTCAAAGTATACCTTTGAAATATATGAAATATATAAAATTTATTGTCTTTAAATTTTATCTTTGTATCTTAACAAAAAAGTTATAGAAAAATATTAATGACTAGCTAAACACAAGTCAGAAATGCAAAAATAAAATCTAAAAAACCCAAAAACCACCACGACAAAACAAATCTGGTTTAGAATACAGTGCTTTGAAAATACATACCGAGCCGGGCTCGGTGGCTCAGCCTGTAATCCCGCGCCTTGGGAGGCTGAAGTGAGTGGATTGCCTGAGCCCGCGGGTTCGACACCTGCCTGGACAACTAGGCCAGACCTCATCTCTACAATAAATCAAAAAATTAGCCGGGCGTGGTAGCCTGCGCCTGTGGTTCCAGCTACGAAGGCTGAGGCGGAAGGATCGCCGGAGCCCAGCAGGTCGAGGCTGCGGTGGCCGGGAGCGGCCACTGCACTCCAGTCTGGGCGACAGAGCGAGACTCCAACTCAAAAAAAAAAAACGGAAAAGAAAAGAAAATACATACCTTACCCAAAACTTACCGTACGATGACCACTTGTATACCTAATCCTGAATTGTACCCCACGTATTTATTTTTATTTTTTACTTTTTTTGAGTCAGAGTGTCACTCTGTCACCGTCTGGAGTGCAGTGGCATGCTCACAGCCACCCCAGCGTTGACCTGCTGGGCTCTGGAGATCCTTCCGCCTCAGCCTTCCAAGTAGCTGGAAACACAGGCGCCCGCTACCAGACCTGGCTAATTTATGCCACATCTTTGAAATAAAAAAATGAAAAATAAAATAAAATACATACCTTAAAAAGGGAGATAAGGAGCCGGGCTCAGTGGCTCAGCCTGTAATCCCACGCCTTGGGAGGCTGAGGTGAGTGGATTGCCTGAGCCCGCGGGTTCGAGACCCGCCTGGGCAACTTGAC
>NW_007253991.1:307962-360854 GCF_000164805.1 Carlito syrichta
CCAGCAGGTCGAGGCTGCGGTGGCCGGGAGTGGCCACCGCACTCCAGTCTGGGCGACAGAGTGAGACTCCAACTCAATAAAAAAATAAAAAATAAAAAATTTTAAAAAGGGAAATAAGGGATAATAATATTCAAAGCATTGGGGATTTTTGCGGTTAAAAATAAATCACCCAACTATGTTTGGGGATTTGGGGAGTTAAAATAAATCACTCAACTATGTTATTACTCACAGTAAAATTAGGATAGCCATATTACAAACTGGAGGATAAATGTTATAAAACCCTGAATATGTAAAATAATAATAACTAGTAAAATCCAATGATTAAAGAAAAGGAAATAAGAGAACATAAGAATGCTAAATTCCAAGTATTTTATGCAGAGAGTTAATGAAAACTTTCCAAAATAGATACTAAGATGGAAGAGAAGGAGGAGGAGAATTATTATTATAACTAGTAAGGTAAGATACAGTATAGGTATTATTTAAATTTCATTTATTGTTCACATGAAAAAAATTACCAATTGCAGTTGATGAGAAAAAGGTTTGAGTACAAGTGGTATATTTGGGAGCCAAATCCAAGGAAACACTGGTGGAAGAGTAGGAAAATAAGAAAGGGAAGGCAAGGAACCAAAAAAGAATACATGAGGGGGGACCACCCAAAAAACCAAAATTATCTTCTGGAGGGCGGGTTCCTTGTAGTACAGGCTTCCCCTGCTAGGTAAATGTTCTAGGAACCCATTAGCATCAGTGTACCAGCTAGCATTGTGAGAAGCTGTGTTCAGCCTCAGTGAATTTTTTTTTTTTTTTTTTGAGATTCTTTCAGTGTATCGGCTTCTTTCATAATAGGTGATTTATGAGCGCACCTGCCCATGCCACATTGAGTGTTCAGCAGTTTTTGACCAAAAAACAGCATGACCTCCATGCCCCACCCTCCCTATTCACCTGATCTCACCCAAGTGACTGTTTTTTGTTTTCCCTGGATGAAAAAAATCCTCAAAGGGAAACGTTTTGCAGATGTGGAAGAGGTGAAGCCAAAAAACAAACAAACAAACAAAAAAGCGGCAGAAGCACCAAAAGGCATCAAAATGGACAAGTTCAGAAACTGTTTTAAGTAGTGGAAAAAGCATCTTGATAGGTGTACTGCATCAAATAGAGAGTACTTTGAAGGTAACTGAAGTATACACATGTAAAAATAAATACAAAATTTTTTAATAAATAAATTCTGGGGGGTTTTTCGGGTCCCTCCTTGTAATATCAAGGACATTATTACTGTGGACAATTTGGCCTTCCTTACAATGGGAAATTCTGAGCCGGGCTGGGTGGCTCAACCTGTAATCCCGCGCCTTGGGAGGCTGAGGTGAGTGGATTGCCTGACCACGCGGGTTCGAGACCCGCCTGGGCAACTTGGCAAGCCCTCATCTCCACAATAAATAAAAAATGAGCTGGGCGTGGTAGCGCGCACCTGTAGTTCCAGCTCCTTGGAAGGCTGAGGCAGAAGGATTGCCGGAGCCCAGCAGGTTGAGGCTGCGGTGGCCGGGAGCGGCCACTGCACTCCAGTCCGGGCCATAGAGTGAGACTCCGACTCAAAAACAAAACAAAACCAAAAAAAAAAACAATGGGAAATTCTGGAGCAGAATTCCAGAACAGACAAGCGTTCCCCTACCAGAAAGGAAAGGGAGCTGGGTATCTGTCAACTCCTGTCCGTCCATGGTTGAGGGCTACTCCCAGAGGTGTTAATTTACCAATACTTTCAGCCTGCCTGTAGGCAAGCAGAGTGGGCTACAGCAGCAAAAGGGAGCCTTCAGGCAAATGGTTACAGGTTGGGAATTAGAACGTGAGCTGGCACGCAGGGAAATCAGGTGTGTTAAGGGAATAAGGCAGGGCATGCTATGCTGACTATCCACATATGCCAGAAACTGAGGGTCCTAAATAGATAGCAACCTTAAGATGCTGAAATTCCAACACACAACTATTTTCTTAATTATTGACTTGATTTAAATTTCCTCTCATTTGGACACATCTTCTTGGTTTTATGTTTGAAAGCCACCATACACATACAAACAATGGGATTCAGGGGAACTGTTAAAACAATTATCATATTGTAATTTTTTTTTTTTTTTTTTGAGTTGGAGTCTCGCTCTGTTGCCCAGACTGGAGTGCAGTGGCCGCTCCCGGCCACTGTAGCCTCGACCCGCTGGGCTCCGGCGATCCTTCCGCCTCAGCCTTCCGAGTAGCTGGAACTACAGGCGCGCGCTACCACACCCGGCTGATTTTTGATTTATTGTAGAGATGAGGTCTCGCCACGTTGCCCAGGCGAGTCTCGAACCTGCAGGCTCAGGCAATTCACTCCCCTCAATTATCATATTTTAAACATTGAATACACCAAAGTTGGTTATCAATTTTATCCTTTTTTTTTTTGAGTTGAAATCTCACTCCGTTGCCCAGGCTGGAGTGCAGTGGCACGCTCATAGCCACTGTAGCCTCGACCAGCTGGGCTCAGGTGATCCTTCCACCTCAGCCTTTCAAGTAGTCAGAACAACAGGTGTGCGCTACCACGCCTGGCTTATTTTTGATTTATTGTAGAGATGAGGTCTTGGCAAGTTGCCCAAGCTGGTCTCAAACCTCTGGGCTCAGGTAATCCTCTCATCTTGGCCTCCCAAAATGCTGGGATTACAGGCTTGAGCCACCACTCCTAGTCAATCCTCTTCTCTTTTAACTCTGTGTGCTTGCAATCATTTCTAATAATAATTTAGGTGAAGAATCCAATTTACTAATATGGTATTTAGACTTGCTTTGTCACTTGACCTAAAATAGCAATCGTGAAAAAAATGCTATTTTTTTTTAATAAACTCTAAGTGCTCAGTAAAATGACAGGCTCAGGTGTTCTCAGGGGTCTCTTTATAGTTATAGCCTACATATCATATATATAACACAGAGCCCATTCAAGTGCAGAAGATACATTTACATTTGTGATTTGACTACACTTCTAGGAGTCTATGGGGACTGTGGAGCTGAGGAATTGGTAAGTTACTCTTGCCCAACATATCAAGTTTATAACAATGCACCATTTCTCCTCTCAAAAAAAAATCATCCATTCCTATTAGATTGCTGAATTGTTTCTGGTAAGAGGGCTTTATTTGGTTAATGGTAGTTCTCAATGAGGGGGAAAAGATATATTTGTTTTAAGACAAACACCAGGATAACAAATTCTTGATGTTTTGACCCAAGTTGGCAATAACATTTTCACCTGAACATGGAAACGATGTATTTTTCCAAAGATGAAATGATTCTATTAAAATGACATGAAAATTTTATGGCCTAGAAGGATGTGTGGTTTTCAATAAAATATTAATGAAAAAAGCATTGTTAAAATTATACATTTCCCTTGGCATCACTTGAGCCTTTGAATTCAGAGCTATTTCTGGACTTTTCACTTACACAAGACAATGCGTTCTCTCTCTCTCTCTCTCTCTCTCTCTCTCTCTCTCTCTCTCTCTCTCTCTCTTTCTATTCTAGTTTGAGTTGTGTTTGCTGTCACCTACAGTTTACAGAGTTCTACCGATGACAGAAATTGGTACCAGGAGTGGGGTGGTTTCCAGGCAGCCAAAATCCTACAAATATCTACCACAAGGCCATAAAAAACAGATTATGAAAATAGAGAACATTTAAACAGAAAGGAACTTCAATGTCATCTGACCCAACCATGCCATTTTATGGATAAGTAAATTAATTACCTATAAATTAACTGACTCAATAAGACTTTATAGGATAGGTTATTATAGTGTCACATCAACATTTACAGAAACAGTAGTTTTGGTGAACACTCAAAATCAATACAGTGTGTTCTGTAGCTTTGCTAATAGGAACTGTTCATGATGCAGATGAATCACTTCATTTATTTATTTCTTAAATATTTTTTGAGCATGAGAATTGTGTTCCATCATTGATTTAGATAATGGGAATAAAGAGAACAAAATCAGCAAGGTCCATACCCTCAAGAAACTATGTGTGTATTGGAGAAGGTGCTAAATAAACAGTTTTGTACAAATCAGTATGTTACTGTTATAATGAATAATGCAAAGAAAAGGTACAGAGTGAAATGACTGAAGATAAAAGGAGGACTTGCTCTTATATGGAGGATCAGAGGCTTCCATGAGGAAATGGCATTTAAATGGAAGGATAGTGAAAATTTGCCAGATGAAAGAAAGTAGAGGCAGGGTAGAAGACTTCAGATATGTGCAAAGCTCTTGTGGTGGGAAAAATCTTGGTTTCTTAAGGCATGAGAAAACAAACCAGCATAAATGGAAATTAGTGAGGTAGAGGAGAAAACACAACATGAGGCCAGGGAGATAGGTAGGAGGAGGTAGATCACGTAGAAACTTGTTGAGACAAGTGAAATGGAATGGAGGCATTATCCTAAGAGCAAAGGGAAACCACTGGAGGGCTTTACATGGGTTAGGACTGGGTTATGGTTTAGAAGGGGCCAAATTGAATGCAGAGAGATTGGAGAGACATTAGGGCAACAATACAGGCCAGACATGACAGGGACTCAAAGGGTTATGTTCTGAGTAAAGACAGCAATACAGATACACAGAGGAAGCAGACTGTGTATTGCTATATCTTAATATGCAGGGGGTAGACACAGATCATTCTCTTCTGTACTAGTTATGTTTGCTGCCAGTGATAATTCAAAGGTTTTAACTTACTATAGAAATTGGTACTGGGGCTGGGCGCGGTGGCGCAGTCTGTAATCCCAGACTTTGGGAGTCCGAGACAAGAGGATTGCCTGAGCCCAGGGGTTCGAGACAAGCCTGGGCAACTTGGTGAGACTTTGTCTCCACAATAAATTACAGAAATTAGTGGGGCGTGGTGGCGGGCATCTGTAGTTCCAGCTACTTGGAAGGCTGAGGCAGAAAGATTGCCTGAGCCCAGCAGGTTGAGGCTACAGTGGCTGTGAGTGTGCCACTGGAATCCAGGTTGGGCGAGAGTGAAACTCCAACTCAAAAAAAGAAAAAAAGAAATTGGTACTGAGTGGGGTGGTTTAGTGGTGAAGTGATGATTTGATGATAAAAATGGTGTGAAATCAGGGAAAGAGACAAGGAGAACATTCATTCTGAGGGGTATAAAACAAGAATAGGGCAGGAGGATTATATTTATGGCATTTATGACTTAACGGAACAAAGAAGGAGAAGGAAAGGTAATATGAGCTTGTAATGAAAGAGGGAAAATCTACTTTTGAGCTGTGTCCTAACTAAATGACTTGATAAGGAAGCAAACAGAAAAAGGATTGCAGTGGGAATGGTAAAGCTACTGCTGCCAAAGATTCCCAAATTTTTCCTCTAAAAAAGATAAGGAAGGCAGAACTTCCGCATATGGATCCCCCAATAAGTAAACATACGACACCATGGTAGACTAATGATAAGTTGCCATTCCGTCAATCTGGTATTCTTTTAATATATATTTTATTCACTAGGTATGGTGGCTCACGCCTGTAATCCCAGCACTTTGGGAGGCCAAGGTGAAAGGATTGCTTGAGCCCGCGGTTTCGAGACCAGCCTGGGCAACTTGGTGAGACCAAAAAAATTTAGCTGGGCATAGTGGTGTGTGCCTGTAGTTCCAGCTACTTGAAAGGCTGAGGTGGAAGGATCATCTGAGCTCAGAAGGTCGAGGCTGTGGTGCCCATGAGTATGCCACTGCACTCCAGCCTGGGCGACAGAGTGAGACTCCAACTCAAAAGATATATATATATAAAATATATATTTTAAAATATATATACTTATAAGTTATTTATTTAGTGGAGGGGGGCACAAACAAGAAATTCTTTAACATTTTGAAATTTCATATTTTACTTAAATTCACCAGATTTTACAGTTTCTACCATAATAATAGTACAAGTGAATGCAAGGCATGCTTTTAAAATTAGTTATTGCAGCCGGGCTCGGTGGCTCAGCCTGTAATCCCATGCCTTGGGAGGCTGAGGTGAGTGAATTGCCTGAGCCCGTGGGTTCAAGACCTGCCTGGGCAACTTGTTAAATCAAAAATTAGCTGGGCATGGTAGCGTGCGCCTGTAGTTCCAGCTACTCGGAAGGCTGAGGCAGAAGGATCGCTGGAGCCCAGCAGGTCGAGGCTGCGCTGGCCAGGAGCGGCCACTGCACTCCAGTCTGGATGACAGAGTGAGACACCAATTCAAAAAATAAATAAAAAATAAAATAAAATTAGTTATTGCTTTGGATCAGCATTATGCTGAGTTTTTTTTGTTGTCGTTGAGTAGGAGTCTCATTCTGTTGCGCAGACTGCAGTGCAGTGGCACACTCACAGCCACCGCTGTGCTTAGGTGATCCTTCCACCTCAGCCTTCCAAGTAGCTAGAACCACAGGTGTGCACCACCATACACAGCTAATTTTTTTGATTTATTGTAGAGACAAGGTCTTGCAAGTTGCCCAGGCTGGTCTTGAAGCTCCGGACTCAGGCAATCCTCTCGCCTCCGCCTCCCAAAGTGCTGGGATTACAGACGTGAGCCACCGCATCTGGACTCTTTTTTTTTTGATTTGGAGTCTCACTCTGTCACCCAGACTGGAGTGCAATGGCTGCTCCCAGCCATCGCAGCCTCGACCTGCTGGGCTCCGGCGATCCTTCCGCCTCAGCCTTCCAAGTAGCTGGAACTACAGGCGCACGCTACCATGCTCGCTAATTTTTTATTTGTTGTAGAGATGAGGTCTCGTCAAGTTACCCAGGTGGGTCTCGCACCCGCGGGCTCAGGCAATCCACTCACCTCGGCCTCCCAAGCTGGGATACAGGCTGAGCCACCGAGCCCGGCCGCATCTGGATTTTTAATATTAAAAGTTCTTCAAAATGATACTCTAAGAAGACATAGCAGACTTAACCCATGGTCTAGATCCACCTCACCCAATAATCCTGTAAAACCACGTGGACCACTTCCCTTAGTTGGAGATATACAGACTTGAGAAAACATTTCACCATTCTATACATTTTAAAAAAATGTTCTAATGAACTGAGTTTTAGATTCAACTTAATACATATTAAGAACCATCTACCCGTGACATTCTCCTATCTGCTTGAAACCAAACTTCTGCTTTCCATCTCTTAAACACTCTCACTAACACTTAAAGAACTCACAGGGATTTTGGAGAACATTTAATCAAACCTCAAATAAATGAGGAAACCGAGGTGTGCACAAGACAACATGACTGCCCTATACAACACAGAGGGTTAGCAGCCAAGGCAGGACCAGCATTCATTTGGACCCCAGATCAGTCTAAGCCACCAGATTTTCAACTTCCTATCACAGCAGATGGGTGCCTGCTCACAGCATTAGCTAACATATCTGGGGTGTTCACCGTTGCCAAGCACTTTATATTAGTTAGCCCATTTTTTGCTCACGACATGAGGAGGGTCACCATCAACCCTATCCTGGTAGGTGAGAAGTCTGAAGAACAAAGAGGGTCAATGAGGTCCCAGGTCACACACAGTTAGACAACGGCAGAACTAGGATTTAAGCTCAATCTTCTCGAAATGCAGAGCCTGGGCCCTTACTACCTGATGCCTCCCTACACCTCACACAATAACTTGATGTGGGTTCCCAGTTATTCCAGAAAATCATTTCCAAGCACCGTAGCATTTAAAAATCTTTAAAAATATAATGGAAAAACTTGGTAGAGAAATCGAGCACTTCGTGCTGATTTCAAAAAGAGGCTAGGGATTGTGAGGAAAAAACCTTTATATAGACTCAAAATTCTTGGTACAGTTATTTTTGATATGTGCACTAGCTACAAGTTCAGCTCAGTTTTACTAAATAAAAGGTAGGAACATGGAGAACTAATTTTCACATTCTTCAAACTCTGCCCATTCCATCTCAAACACAAAATATCATTAAAACAAAATAACATCGTTTATAGTATGGCATTTTTAGAAACAAAGCAAATTTTAGTGATTTTTAAAAATTGACAAAGCTACTTGCTAAACCAAATCATTTCTCTACTAGTTGTAAGAACTTAAATGTTACTATTCTAAATTTTAAAATTTGAAATTTTATAAAGGAGAATAAATACACCTTCAAAATAATACTCAAAGATATGTTTTAAAAGCTTTTAATTTAAAAAAGGATAAAACAAGAGATGGCATTTTAAAAGACAAGATAGTAATTAAAACTTAATATTTGTGTTTCTTTTAATTTGCTGTAATAATTCCTTTTCTTTGGAGTATTCTTTTTTATGCTCATTTCTTCACAAAGAAAAAGTACCAGAAAAATGTTTTACAACATAAAAAATGCATTCAGGGTCTCCTTGGGAGCTATAAACAATGGGTGCATTTTTTTCACTGACAACACAAACATGTAAAACTGATGAAGCAGAAACTGCACCTGATGCTGACATGTTCATGCAGATGGTAATACAAACACAAGTACTTTATCCTGAAGACTCAAGAGAATATTTCCAGTTTTGACCTGTAAGGAACAAAAATGAGGACAAAGCTGTCTCTATGTCAAAGAAATCTCACCAGCTTTAAATACCAGCAATGATGAAATAATTTGACCTAAGGCTTGACTATCATTATTCAGTTCATAGGTATAACAAACATTGGCTCCTCCTTTGGAAGGCATTATGTGCGTGTATGTGCGTGCGTGTACACACACGTGTGTGTGTTGTATTGACTTATTTTTATTTTTTAACTGTGGAAAACCCTTATCATAAAGATCTGATCTCAGGATTAGAACTTAGTTCTGTCACCCAGGAACCCCTAAGTTCTTTCACTCTACCACTCAAGCCAAGCTTCAGAAGTTTACATCATAGACAGAAAGGGAAAGGCAAGCATGACAAAGAGGAATAGGAAAAAGTAGTAGAGAAACAGAAAAACATTAGAAACATTCCCTACCTTTGTATTCAGTAAGAATATAATGATGTGTGTCCCCATAGAACTCAATATATTTCTAACTTCAGTCAGGAAGTCATATTCACTTTGGTTTATTAAATACATGCAATTTATCTTTTATGTGTAAGTATCAGGTCATAAATATGTAAATCTAAATCTGCACGAATATTGTCCTGTTTTCAAGGTGGGTTGGAGTAATTTATTTTGTTATCAGATCCTTATTTTGTGGGCAACCACTGCAAATAATATTTTGTATGATTTGGTTTGTTTTTGCTTACAAATACCATAACTGTAATAAAAGAAATACTTTCAAAACTTTGAGTCTGTATAAACACCCATTTCAATACCAAATTCAGTAAAAGTCATAATTTGCAATGTAAGCACTGAATATGAAATAGAGATTTCGTCTGAATAGTCAAACTTGGAGCATTATATCGCAAATGCTAAACTGTCATTTTGGAAATTGAAGGAAAACTTACATTGATTTTCTAGCCAGTTAATTTTTTAAAATATTGGAATGTTCAATCTAAGTAGTGATTTCTGAGATTTATACAGAAGAAAAACTCAGCAAGAAAAATACTGTCAGCATTTCTAGTGGCTCTGCTGTCGAAAGCCTCAATCTCAATACATAAAAAAATAGTCACATTTTGCTACTACAAAGCATTTGTTCATTCTCCAGTGGAATTCCATCGTCATATTTATTAAATAGAATTTTAAAAGAAATGAGTAAACAAGAAAGGAGAGAAGAGAGAGCAGGACAGGAAGAGAGGAGAGAGCTAGGCCACGTTCCTCCCAGTATGGATTCAATGTGGCAGATGAGGCAATGCAATATTTGGCAAACTTTAGACCACAGATCGCACATTTTGTTTGTTTATTGATTGGGGGGAGGGGGTCTCACTCTGTCACCCAGGCTGAAGTGCAGTGGCACGACCAGGCTAATCGCAGCCTCAACCTCCGGGCTCAGGTGATCCTTCTGTTTCAGTCTCCCCAGTAGCTGGGACTACAGGCACACACCACCACACCAAGCTAATTTTGTGAAAATTTTTTTTTTTTTTTTGTGGAGATGAAATCTTGCTATGTTGCCCAGGCTGGTTTTCAAACCCCTGGGATCAAGCAAACCTCTCACCTCGGCTTCTTAAAAGTACTAGAATTACAAGTATGAACCACTGCACCTGGCCAATAGATTGCATGTTTTAGGAGTCCACTGAAATAAAATTTGTGGCTCTCAGATTTCAAAGGTATTAATGTAGTCGTTTGCTGGGAATTATCAAAGGCAGAGAAAATACTGCCACATGGTAATATCCTAGCTATAGAAAATAATTAGCACTTTCAGGCAGTGGGGATTAAAAGAGCAAATTTTCCCTACCTTCTCTGCTAAACTCATCTAAAATTTCAGTATATAGCACAGGAATTTCAAAGCAGAAAACCACACCAGGTTCTGATTTCACAGTCTGATAATTCATCATTCTAGAATGTTCTAGGGTTCTATCATTGACCTTTGTGGGCAACCCTGTTCTGCATATTTAGACCAACACCAATAGTTGAGAGTTGTAGGTAAAGCTGGCACTCTTAAAAGAAAAGGCATTGTTGTATTTGAAGTCTTTAGAGCAAAAGAGGGAATAAACTTCTTCCAGTCTGTTAGTCATCAACAAATCTGAATGACATTTGTGAATTTTACTGGGCATTCTGAACAAGAAGAAAGAAAACTGGAATGGAAATTAGAAAATTGTGTTCCACACTCTCTTTCACTAAAATTATACTTGGGAGGGTATATAGGATGCATTTTTCTCTATCCAAAAGGCAATTTAAACATTGTTCCATACCCTATGTGCACATACCATGGATGGAAGGCCTTGAGCTAAAGATATAAAATAATAAATGATGTCACTTCTAGTGGTAAACTGAGAAAACATAAAATAGAACAGTAAATATGAGTTTAACATCATAATGGCAGTTTCCTTAACAAAAATAACAAACCACAGGCCACCCAAATGATCAAAAGGAAAGTATGGGTTACTACTGTAATATTTTAGATTTAAAGATGTTACTACTTATCATGGAGCTGCATACCAATATTGATTAATATCTATATATTTCTGTGTTGTGCTGAGATTTTCATACATTTTTTTCAGGGTAAGACTTTTTCTGCTGATAAAGCACCTTTGATACTTTCCTGGATTTCAATACATAGGATACCATTTACATTAATAAGATAATACCTTCCATTTTATACTTTCAGATTATTTTCAATATGACAAAAGGTATTCAGTATTTTTATTTCAAAAAATGTCTCTGTAAAATAGGATGCATCTAACACAGACCTGTGTGTCTTATAGAACAGCAATTATAGTTGGTATGTTCATTTCTTTGTTGTAATTTCCTTATTTACCTCATAAAGATGATCTAGGTCCCTACTAAATTCACCAGGCTGTTGCAAACATCAAGAAGATCATTTATGCAAAAATCATTTGAGAAAAATAAAGCATTATGCAAAATACCCCTCTGCTGATACCAACTATACAAGCAACTAGGGATTAAGCCAGATCCCTTTGGGGAATAGAATATAGAACTTCCTCTACTGTAGCTAGGCGATAAGACTTGCAAAGTTGCTGGGCTAACAGCTGGGTAATCCTGGGGGGGTGGGGAGGGGGAAATAGTTTAAAGAGACCTTTCTAAGGCTGGCAGAAAGTTGAATTTTCTTGCCAATGGAAGCAGCTGAACTATGTGGTACACATTAAATTTGAAGTTGGCCTTTGATTTCCATTCATTGCCCAAGTGTTTAAAGAAGAGAGATGACCACATCTACTGACGACTAAGAGATCAAATGTCTTTCTGTGGGTACACAAAATCACTGAATTTCCTTTCAGAAGCAATTGCAGCTAGAAATTTCTTATGATTGAGTCCTCCAAAAATTGAAACAATTTTTCTTTAGAAACACTCCCAGATACATGTTTTATCCTTGAACACTGCTCAATTAGCTGAACTTTGAATGCTTCTCTCAGATGTATTTTAAGTAAAATGCTGTAAATATAATCAATCATCTTGTCTAAACTTTTCATCTCCTATGTAAAAATCTCAGCAAAAAGGCCAGCTTTTCCTGAGACTACCTGTTTTAGATATGTGTTATAATGGAATATATCAACGTAGGAAAAAAATGGCTGGAGGGAACTACATTAAAAATGGTAACAATCTTTTCCACTGTCAGTAAGATTATGGCTAATCTAATTTTGATTTGGGGCCATTGACCTATATTCTCTACAAGTTTATTTGTTTACTTCAAAAGCATACATTACTTTTTCTTTTTTTGAGTTGGAGTCTCACTCTGTTGCCCAGGCTGGAGTGCAGTGGCACGCTCACGGCCACCGTAGCCTCAATCTGCTGGGCTCAGGCGATCCTTCCATCTCAGTCTTCCAACTAGTAGAAACTACAGATGCATGCCACCACACCCAGCTAATTTTTTGATTTATTGTAGAGACAAGGACTCGCCAAGTTGCCCAGACTAATCTCGAACCCTTGGGCTCAGGCAATTCTCTCGCCTCTACCTCCCAAAGTGCTGGGATTACAGGTGTGAGTCACCGTGTCCAGCAAGTATGTATTACTTACATGACAAGGGTGTGGAGGAGCCAATTGCATAAAAAGTCTCAGGAATACTATATAAATATAACACCTCAGGTGCCACTGAAATGGTTTCAGACACAGGAGTTGGAAGACTCATGACAGTTTCTTTTCATAGCTAGCTCAACCTGCTTGAACAATGTTAAATGCACAATAATCATTAAAAAAAAATTTTTAGAAAAAAATGAAAGCGAAGCCTATTCCCTTTTAGGGGTAACTAATTTACCAAACTTTAACAAGACTTTTAATACTAAACAGTCAAGGAGCACCATTAAATATTCACACAAAAAGATCCAGGCAGCTTCAAGATGAATATTTCCTTGGTCACAAGACATGGAATTTACTTGCAACAAGACAAAAACACTCAATGCATCTGGTTGGGGCCGACATGGATGATGACGTGTTTCTCGTAGGCCCTTCTCATTGTTTTCTCAATTTGCTTCAGAAAAACTTGCGGGATTCGTCCACATAACGTGTGCACAGTCTCCAAAAACTTCAGCTGAAGGGGGTAGTACATGGATTGAAAGAGATTGTCTTGAAAGGGAAACTGAAAGATGATATAAAAAAAAGAAAAAGTTTAGTTGCTGAAATGACATTTTCAACACAAATCATTCTTACTAAGAAATGGCATGGGGGGGGCTGGGCACGGTGACTCAATCCTATAATCCTAGCACGTTGAGAGGCTGAGGTGAAAGGATGGCCTGAGCCAAGGAGTTCGAGACCAGCCTGGGCAACTTGGTGAGACCTCGTCTCTATAATTGATCAAAAAATTAGCCAGGTGTGGTAGTGCATGCCTGTAGTTCTGGCTACTTGGAAGGCTGAGGTGGAAGAATTGCTGGAGCCCAGCAGGTTGACGCTAGGGTGGCTATGAGCATGCCACTGCACTCCAGCCTGGGCAACAGAGTGAGACTCTAACTCAAAAAAAAAAAAAAAAGAAAGAGAAAGAAACGACACAGGGGAATTCTTGTAAGCACGCTGGCACAGATTTGTGTGTTCTTAGACCAGCGAAAAGACCTCCTTGGACCTAGCTGAAATCCTGACTCAGCTGTGCAACACTAGGTAATCATCTAACTTCACTGGACTTCAGTTTCTTGACTACACACACACACACACACACACACACACACACACACAAATATTTACTTGTCCTTAAATGTTCTTACAATCCCAAAACAAAGCATATCTCTAAGAATAGGAAAGTCTACATATAGCATGTTCCTGCTGACTCGAAAGAAGCAAAACTCAAGTAGATACTCCCTTGAAATATACTAAAATAAAATGCTGAATTATTCGTATTGTTTTTGCCTTTGAAGCAATCTTTAACAAAGAAAGTTTAGGGTATATCTATGGTAATCTCACAAAGTCCAGAGTTTAGCAATTGTTAGTGAAACTTACTGGCAATAAACTATATATATATATTTTTTTATTTTTATTTTTTGAGTTGGAGTCTCACTCCGTCGCCCAGACTGGAGCGGCCACCGCAGCCTCAACCTGCTGGGCTCTGGCAATCCTTCCGCCTCAGCCTTCCAAGTAGCTGGAACTATAGGTGCACACTACCACACCTGGCTAATTTTTTGACTTATTGTAGAGATGAGGTCTCACCAAGTTGCCCAGGCAGGTCTCGAACCCATGGGCTCTGGCAATCCACTCACCTCAGCCTCCCAAAGTGCGGGATTACAGGCTGAGCCACCAAGCCCGGCTAATAAACTATATTTTAATAATTCAGGTATCAAATATTGATTTTTTTGTAACCACTTAATATTGGAGCTTTTTTTTTTGTCAGAGTCTCAATTTGTCACCCAGGCTGGAGTGCAGTGGCACGCTCACGGTCACCGCAGCATCGACCTGCTGGGCTCAGGTGATCCTTCTGCCTCAGTCTTCCAGGTAGCTGGAACCACAGGCACATGCCACCAGGCCCAGCTAATTTTTCTTGATTTATTGTAGAGATAAGTAAGGTCTTGCCATGTTGCTCGGCTGGTCTCGAACTCGTGGGCTCAGGCAATCCTCTCACCTTGGCTTCCCCAAAGTGCTGGGAACATAGGCGTGAGCCACTGCATCCGGGTTAGGGAATTTTTTTTTTTTAATCAAAGTCTTACTCTGTCATCCAGGCTAGTATGCAGTAGCATGCTCACAGCCACGCAGCCTCAACCTGCTGGGCTCAGGTGATCTTTCTGCCTCAGCTTTCCAAGTAGCTAAGACTCTAGGAGCATGCCACCACAACTGGCTAATTTTTTGATTTATTGTAGAGACAAGCCTCGCCAAGTTGCCCAGGCTGGTCTCAAACCCCTGGGTTCAGGCTATCCTCTCACCTCTGCCTCCTAAAGTACTGGGATTATAGGCGTGAGCCACCATGCCCAGTCTGTTGTTGTTTTTTAATTCTTTGTTTTCCCATGGAATCTGTCCATGAGCAGTATTTCCCAAAATAAATCTTTCAGATCACTTAGCTGTGAGCATGTGTCAAAGTTTTATCAAACTTTTGTTGAAAGGGAAAAGGCTGCCAAGCATGGTAGCTCACGCCTATAATCCCAGCACTTTGGGAGGCTGAGGTAAAAGGACTGTCTGAGCCCAGGGCTTTGAGACTAGCTTGGGCAACTTGGTGAGACCTCATCTCTACAATAAATCAAGAAAATTTAACCAGATGTGGTGGCGCACGCCTGCAGTTCCAGCTACTTGGAAGGCTGCAACAGAAGGATTGCCTGAGCCAGCAGGTCAAGGTTATGGTGGCACGTGTGTGACACTGCACCCCGGTCTAGGTGACAGAATGAGACTCCGACTCAAAAAAAAGAAAGGAAAAAGGCTACTAGTAGGTCAAGTCAAAGACTGATTCTTAGCCAGGACATTTTATATAAAACTAGAAAGAAAAAAAAAAAGAAAAGAATGGTTAAAGATCAGTACACTTTTGCCTGACAAAATAGGTGGCTGTCTGGTTCTCAGAACAAGTCTTAATCCCTTTAAAATCCATCAAAGCCCAGGCATGGTGGATCATGCCTATAATCCCAGCACTCTGGAGGCTGAGGTGGGAGGACTGCTTGAGTCAGGAGTTCAAGACCAACCTGGGCAACATAGTGAGACCTTATCACTACAAAACAACACCAACGACAAAAAAGTAGCTTGGCATGATGGCACATGCCTGTAGTCCCAGCTACCTGGGAAGCTGAGGCAAGAAGATCACCTGAGTCCGGGGGTTGAAGTTGTAGTGAGCTGTGATCATGCCATCCTTAAGCATGTTTATTTTGAAATGATATTTTCTGGCCAAGCATGGTAGCCACACCTATAATCTCAGCACTTTGAAAGGCTGAGATGGGAGGACCACTTGAGCCCAGGAGTTTGAGACCAGCCTGGGCAACATAGCAAGATCTGGTCTTTACAAAAAAATAAAAAATTCAGCTGGGCATGGTGATGTGCACCTGCGGTTCCAGCTGCTTGGGAGGCTGAAGTGGGAGGAACACTTGAGCCTGGAAGGTCAGGTGATAGTGCCACTGAACTGCAGCCTGGGTGACAAGACACTGTCTCAAAAAAAAAATTTTAATGGCAATTTAAGCCATCGATAAACCCCTTTGAGGCTAGGCTGAATCTGTCCTTTTTACCACTGTGTCCTCAGCCGTGGGAATAGAATGGGTCAAGGCCCTGGAGTCACCCTTGACTCCTTTGTTTCCCCCTGCCCCTCAATCAATCCACCAGCAAGTCCGGTAGGCTCTATCTTGACAACACATACTGAATATGACCACATCTTCCCATCTTCCTGCTGCTGTGGCAGCCCAGGTCAGCCCCAGTGCTTGCCTGGATGGCTGCGATCAGCCTCAAACAGCCTTTGTGTTTTTGCTTTTGTAGACCTCCCACCATGTCACCAAGGTGATATGTTTAAAGCATCTATCAGAGCCCACCACCTTCCCGCAGGGGCTTTCCACGCAATTAGAATAAGATTCCAATTGCTTCCTTGTTCTAAAGCAGCAATCCCCAACCTTTTTTTGGGAATCAGGGACCAGTTTCATGGGAGACCATTATTCCACGAATGGGGGGTGGGGATCATCAGGTGTTAGATTCTCATAAGGAGTGTGCAACCTAGATCCCCTGCTTGTGCAGCTCACAATAGGGTTCATGCCCCTTTGAGAATCTAATGCCACCGCTAATCTGACAGAAGTTGGAGCTCTGCTGGCCCGCTACTCACCTCCTGCTGAGAGGCCTTGGTTCCTAACAGGCCACAGACCACTGGTATCTAAAGGCTCAAGGGGTCCTGAAAGGTTTCCCCCTTGGCTTCTTCTCATCTTTTATCTGGCCCGTCCTGACACCTGTCCTTTGGGCGCACCAAATTAACTACTGCTTCAGGGACTTGCCCCTGGTTATTTCTTCTGCTCATCAAGGTCTTCCTCAAATTTCTCCAGAGTTGCCTCTACCTAGTCGAGGCCCAGGTTTGCAGCGGCCGCCCCTACACCCCAGGGAGTAGGACATACTTCTCCACCCTGGGACTCTGGACCCATCACCCTGCTTCTCTGATACTTTCTTTTTTTTTTTTATCAATATTTTTTATTATGGTTTTGTGGGGTACAGTTAAGGGTTAGGTGTACAATTACGTTTCATTCAGGCACCCTGTTGATAAGAGGTGTTTCCCCTTCCCCAGACAGATATTTGCTACTGTTAATCCCATCCCCCTCCCCCCCCATACCTTCTTAACTTTTTTCACCATCTCAGAGGATTTACTTTTATTTATTTGTCTATGAGTATACCAGATACCAGAATACATGCTTCCTAAGGATGAGGGCTTTGTCCTTGTCAAAATTCCAAATTCTTAGAAAATGGAATTGCTCCTACATAAAATGAGTGCTTCATAAATGACTGTCCAGAGAATCACCAAAAGAACATCTATCTGATAGATGGAGGGTGGGAGGTAGGGAGGAGGAGGAGAAGCAGAGAGAGAGAGAATATTTATAAAAAGGAAGACAGAGCAAGTGAGAAAATGTGAACAAACTAGGGCAAGAGGTAAGTGGAAAATTATGAAAACCAAGCTCTGATCCATTACATGAAGAGGATATAGATACCTCTTTTTGTTTGTTTTTTTGAGTTGGAGTCTCACTCTGTCGCTCGACCTGCTGGGCTCCGGCGATCCTTCCGCCTCAGCCTTCCAAGTAGCTGGAACTACAGGCGTACGCTGCCACATCCCACAAATTTTTTTGATTTATTGTAGGGATGAGGTCTCGCCAAGTTGCCCAGGCAGGTCTCGAAGCTGTGGGCTCAGGCAATTCACTCACCTCGGCCTCCCAAAGCGCAGGATTACAGGCTGAGCCACCGAGCCTGGCTTTTTTTTTTTTTTTTTGGAATTAGGGTCTCACTCTGTTGCCCAGTCTAGAGTGCAGTGGCACGATCACAGCTCTCCGCAGCCTCAAACTCCTAGGCTCAGGTAATTCTTCTGCCCCAGCCTCCTGAGTAGCTGGGACTGGAGGCGCATACCACCACTTCCAGCTAATTTTTTCATTTTTATTTTTTATAGAGAGGAGATCTCACTATGTAGCCCAGGCTGGTCTCGAACTCCTGGGCTCGAGTGACCTTCCCATCTGTCTCCCAAAGTGCTGGGATTATAGGTATGATCCGCTGTGCCCAGTCAGGAGATACATCTTTTATGGTGGAGTCTGCCTACATTCTGGGTTGGGGTTAGTGATTTTCCTGACTGAAGTGCCTGAACAAAAACTGTACTTTTAGGCTCAGCTTAGGAACATCACTGAGTGCATTAAGCAGATTCATTTATGAAACAAAGTTACTCGGCCCCCTTCTCTTTCTGCAGAAAACAAACAAGATGAGTTGTAACTCAAGAACCACCATTGCTCAATTCCAAACCAGGCTGACAGATCACATAAGCTACTACAGAGTGGTTCTGACAGACACAAAGTTGCTGCATATTGACTTGTTTAACTTTCACTTTACTCTGGAATGGGTTTGCCCTGGAGTCTGTTTGAAAACCTAAAATGTGAGATATCATTAAGTATGGAACACATTTTCTATATAATTAAATCACCTGGCCTTTGAAAACCAAACAGCAGGAAGTGCAGTCTAAGAAAGAGGTACTAGCTTAGATGTATACTAAACTCCTTTCCTGCACAGAAGTCAGATCTGGAAATTCCAGAGTTGGAATTCTAGGGTACTCTCTCCATCAAACACACCTTTTTTTAAACAAAATATAAAAGAGACTATGTTGCCCAGGCTGGTTGGTCTTGAATCCCTGACCTCAAGCAATCCTCCTGCTTCAGCCTCCCAAAGTGCTGGGATTACAGGCATAAGCCACCATGCCTAACCCCAATTGTGCATTTTTATACATACAAAAACGTGTTATTATATCACAGGATTTACCCCCTACCTCACATCTGCCAAAGCCTGTTCATGAAACACTGAGGATTCCTAGATTCTTAAGAAAAACCTAATAAAGTCTACACACTTTATGTCAAGGGTTGGCAAACTTTTTCTGCAAAGGACTAGACAGTAAATATTTTAGACATTGTGGGCAATACATTTTCTATAACAACTAACCGTCCTGCTGCTTTAGCACCAAAGCAGTCATAGACAATACATAAATGGGTGGGCTCACGCCTGTAATCCCAGAGCTTTGGGAAGCTAACATGGAAGGACCGCTGGAGACCAGGAGTCAGAGACTAGCCTCCACAACACAGGGAGACCCTGTGTCCACCAAACAAACAAACAAACAAAAAAGACAATACTTAAATTAATGGGAGTGACTGGGTTCCCAAAAGATTTTACTTATGAATTGCTGAAATCTGAATCTCATGCCACAAAATATTCTTCTTCTTTTAATTTTTTCCTTCTATTTAAACACGTAAAAATTAATCTTAGACCACATAGCTTATAAAAATAGGCAGCAGAGCAGATTTGGCCCAAGTTTGCTGATCTCTGCTCTGTATCTTGGGATTACGGTTTCAGAAGGGTAATCCTTAGAAGCACTTGTTACTGGCTTTCCCCTAGCAATCTCAAGGAAAAGGAAACATGGAGTACAGCGTTTTCCAAAAGTGAGGGAGGTGAAGCAGCAGAGAGTACTTGATCTGATGAACCAGGTGGTAAATCACAAAGCAAAGTCTTTACAATCTTCCCATTTACTGCAAGAAGATAGTTCATATATGTCTCCTTAAAACTTGCTAATCAGACCATGCACGGTGGCTCACACCTGTAATCCTAGCACTTGGGGAGGCAGAGGTGGGAGGATCACCTAAGCCTAGGAGTTCGAGACCAGCATGGGCAACATAGCAACACCCTGCCTCCACCAAAGATGAAAAAATAAAAAAAGTTAGCTGGATGGGGTGATGTGTGCCTGTAGTCCCAGCTATTTAGGAGGCTGAAATGGAAGAATTGCTTGAGTCCAGGAGTTTGAGGATGCAGTAAGCCAAGACTGTATCTGGGCAACAGAGCGAGACCCTGTCTCAAAAAACAACAATAGGCTGGGTGCAGTGGCTCATGCCTGTAATCCTAGCACTTTGGGAGGCTGAGGTGAGAGGATCACCTGGGCCCAGGAGTTTCAGGCCAGCCTGGGCAACATGGCAAGACCTCGTCTCTACAGTAAATCAAAAAATTAGCAGGTCATGGTGGCGTGCTCCTGTAGTCCCAGCTACTTGGAAGGCTGAGGCAGAAAGATCGCCTGAGCCCAGCAGGTAGAGGCTGTGGTAGCCACAATCGTGTCAGTGTACTCCAGCCTGGGAAACAGAGTGAGACTCTGACTCAAACAAGCAACCACCAACAACAAACTTGCTACTTCATCTCTTTGAAGAAGAGTGGGCCTCAGGTATTGAGGGAGTCCAGCACCAAGCCAAACTTCCAGACGTGATCTGTCAAGTCTAACAACAGGCAAGGACAAGGTTTGACTGGTAGGTCTTTGAGGAAAACTGTCCTCCCCACAGCAGATTCAGTGAACAGCCTAACCGTCTGCTGGAGAGAGTTGCAGGCAAGGGCCCAGGCCAGCCCTGATCACGCATATATCTGCAGCCTTGCCTAGGCACTTCCATTCAGAAACTTCCTTCCTGGGGTACCTTGGCCAAAGCACTTTGCTCTACTCTGACTCCCACTCAACCTGCTTCTCTTCTCCTCCCCCATCCCTGGCCCAGGAGGCCATAAAGATACAAGATCCAGCCAGGCATGGTGGCTCATTCCTGTAATCCTGGCACTGTGGGAGGCTGAAGTGAGAGGACTGCCTGAGCCCAGAGATTTGAGAACAGCCTGGGCAATTTGGTGAGACCTTATCTCTACGATAAATTAAAAAATTAGCTGGGTGTGGTGGTGTGTGACTACAGTTCCAGCTACTTGGAAGGTTGAGGCAGGAGGATCGCCTGAGCCCAGCAGGTTGAGGCTGCGGTGGCCATGAGTGAGCCACTGTACTCCAGCCTGGGCGACAGAGTGTGAGACTCAGACTCAAAAAAAAAAAAAAGGATGCAAGATCCTCTCTTACTGTGCTCCTTGGCAGGGAGAAGATACCTGCCATCTGTACTACCTCCACTCACCTGGTACCCTTTTAGGGGGAAAATGGAACACAGGGAGTCGGGGTCTCCTTTTGCAGTTAGGTAAAAAAAAAGTCTTGATTGCTACTTTCAATTTGGCTCCTTGTCCTAACTGATCACTTTGACACCTGACTGCACGACAGGGTCAAGTTGGCAAGTAGGCAACATATTTAGCTTGAACTGAATAATACCATTTTATTTTGACTGTATTATCATGACCCTAATATGTTATTCTCAACAATGGCAAATGGCATAGGGGTTCTCGTTGTGACATGACATCTCCTCCTAGCGGAAATTTATTTAAATAACAAATAATGAGTGATGTACAAGGAAATAAATCAAGAGTGGGTATGTATTAGCTGGTCATAGTAACGTAGAGTGACCGGGGTTGGGAAAAACCGGCACAACTCAATGCTTTGGGAATATCTGGCCTCCCGAGGGACTGGTGAACAAAGTTCCTGAATTGCTTCATGTTGACGGGCATGTGACTGCTGAGCACACTTACATCCCGTATTGCTTCATAGAGTGCTCTGAAAGTCGGCTGCTTGTCATCATGGTAGACACCTCGGTTCCCGTGTAGAACTGACACCCCTTCTCGCTCAGCATCTTTGCAGTTGCTCCCATACATACAGTGATCAGGACGGTAGTTCCACTGGCAGGGGAACACATAGAGACACTCTGGTGGTGACAAGAGAAAGACATATGTCCATGGTCAATGCCGGCTCTCATTTGCATGACTGGTAACTAAACAAACACTTCATTTTAATTTTAATTAAAAAAAATAGAAATGGAGCTGGTCAGGCATGGTGACTCACGCCTATAATCCCAGCACTTTGGGGGGTGAAGGCAAGATGACTGCCTGAGCTCAGGAGTTTGAGACCAGCCTGGGCAGCTTAGCGAGATCTTGTCTCTATGATAAATCAAAAAAAATTAGCTGGGTGTGATGGCACACCTGTGGTTCCGGCTACTTGAAAAGTTGAGGCAGAAGGATTGCCTGGGCACAGCAGGTTGAGGTTGTGGTAGCCATGAGTGTGCCTCTGCCCTTCAGCCTGGGTGACAGAGTGAGACACTAACTCAAAAATAAAATAAAAAAGAGATGGGGTTTCGCTACTTTTGTCCAGGCTGGTCTTGAACTCTTGGGCTCAAGCAATCCTCCTGACTTGGCCTCCCAAAGTGTTGGGATTACGGGTAAGAGCCAACCATGTCTGGCCTAAACTAACACTTGAAATTAACTGTGCATGGCACATCATTTCAATGTACAGGTGTATGATTGTGACTTATAGACCAAATTTCACACAGTTGTCAAAATCCTGAGAATTGAAGGGGCACACAGTGATGGTACAGGTTTCATCCAAAAAGGAAGATAGTAAAGCATCGTGGACAAGAAGGAAAAGACATCAGATAGCCTGAGTCTGCATCCCAACTCTGTTGACTCAAAACCAGTGAAATCTAGGACCAGTCCCTTTCATGTCCCTGTTCTTCGGTTTCTTCATCTGCAAACTGGGAATAACAGGATCACCTTCTTATTTTGATGAATAAATACTATTTATTTATTTATTGAGTCTGAGTCTCACTCTGTCACCCAGGTTGGAGTGCAGTGGCACACTCATGGCCACTGCAGCCTTGACCTGCTAGGTTCAGGTGATCCTTCTGCCTCAGCCTTTCAAGTAGCTGGAACCACAGGTGTGCGCCACCATGCCCAGCTAATTATTGCCATGTTGCTCAGGCTAGTCTCAAACCCCTGAGTTCAGGCAATCCTCTCGTCTTCGCCTCCCAAAGTGCTGGGATTACAAGTGCGAGCCACTGCACCCAGCGATGATTAAATTTTAAACACACATGTGAAGTGCTTAGCAGAGTAGCAAGCACACAGTAGTGTTAACAGTCATAATTAACTCTTTGGAAAGGTTTTGTGAAATGGACAGACCAAAAAAATCAGAGTCAACATTGAAGCAGAGTCCTCGTTAGATTAAAAACAAAAAGAAACAAAAAAACCCACTACTACAGTGAAGGAAAAAAACCCAAAGCACAAAGAAGAAAAAAAAAACAAAAACCCAATGCCAAGGCAACTGTAGGCACCATGGCTATATGTGCATATATGCATGTGCCTATATCTGTAAACACGTGGTTTTTAATCAGAGGTCATTTTGTAATACAGTTAAGTCCCCTACATGTGAACCTTCAAGTTGTGAACTTTCAAAGATGTGAACGTCCATTCGCATATCCAATCACATAAGTTAGTTCACATGTCTGGCATACACTGTCATGTGCGTGCATCCTCTGCAAGTGGTTGTGCTTTTGTGTGCTTTACTGTACAATACTATATAGAGAACAATAATGCAGTATCTTTATTTCAAGCCCAGGATGTCCAGAAGTAAGCATAAAAGCAGCAGTGATGCAGCTGGTACTGTATAGCCAATTGTATTAGTTGGGTACCCAGGCTAACTATGTTGGACTTACAAACGTGCTCTCAGAATGAAATTTGTTTCTGCCTAGGGGACTTGCTGTATTTGGAGGAAGACACTGTGAGCTGATGACCATGAAGGATGATGCTTCTGGCATCTAGTGCATGCTCTAAACATCCTAAAATGAATAGGACAGTCCCTTATAACGGTAGCAGTGCTGGCGTTCAGAAACTCTGCTCTAATTCTATTGGATTCAGAAAGCTTTCTCCTGGTGCCTAGCATTATACAATCAGCAGTAAGTTCATGACCCCTGAGCTTCCTGGCTCCTCGGCTTGATGCCTTTCAGGGCTGAAGCCAGAGGAGTATGGATCAAAGCTCGCTGCAAATGTGTGTCACTGATCACGGGAAAGGCCCTGTGAGAAAGCACAAAAGGATGACAGCAAATCAATGACAATACCACTATTGGAAAAGCAACTTCAAGGCATACTTGTTCACTGAGTTGATGGCATTCCTGTCTCACGAAAAGGACCATTGCTTGGAGATTACTTACAGAGAGCTTCAAGGGGACAGCAAAGAGGAACGTGATCCTCGCACATCCCGTCTGGCAAACCGTGTATGATGTTTCCACAGTTCTGTTTTTCACAGGCTAGTGACATCTAAGCTCTCTTTATCAAATTTCTACTTGTTCACAAGAGAGTCTGAGAGTTCTCTTTTCTCAAAGACCTCCATTCCGCCATGATGTTTCCCTTACTTGCACTTACCTCACGTGGACACATAAACACAGTCCACAAGTGGGATAGAATAGTGGTCGTCCAATCTAGATTTGAGTCACAATTCCTCTATTAGCCGTGTGAGCTTTCTGCATGCTAGTGCAGAGATTAAATCAGTGAAAATGTCTAAAAGTGCTTTTATCCAGGCATGGTGGCTTACGCCTGTAATCTCAACACTTTGAGAGGCCGAGGCAGGAGGATCACTTGAGCCCAGGAGTTTGAGGCCAGCCTGGATAACATAGTGAGACCACATCTCTATATAAAAATAAAATCAATCAATCAATCAAAATAAACTATAATAAAAATTTTTTAAAAATAAATTTACTAATCTTTCATGCAATTTCAAATAAAAGCTGCCTGGAACCTTTGTTTGCTAGTTAAAAATACTTTCAATAACTAAAAAGAATAAAAATGCTTTTGAACTGTGCCTGGCCACAACCCAACTGCTTCCTTTTGTCACCCAGTGGGTCACATCACTCACTGGTGATGCTGGCCTGGGCATTTACATTGTGCTATTCAAGCACCTACTAAAATTCCCAGCTGAATGAACTACGATAGAGCCCATCTCTGTTTTCATGAATACAGTAATTGACTGAATCAACAAATGTTTATTGAAAGCCCATTTGTATTGTGGATGAGGCAAATAATGGAAAAGTTCAATTTCTGCCTTCACAGAGTTTAGATTAGTGATGAGGGTATTGCTGCTTTTCAGGTAGTTTAGGACTCCAATACCAAGAAAAACTTTTCTCTGTTAGCAGCTTCCCTAGAGGAATGAGCCCAGTGAGAAGCACTCAAAGGCAGAAGACAAACAGAAAGGGAGTAGGCTCTGGAAGCGGAGAGACAGGGGTTCAAATCTGCCTTCTACTCTTTCGAGGCTCTATAACCTTGGTGAGTAGTTGACACATTTAACCCCAATTTAGAAGTAGTAAAGAGAAGTCAAATTCTCCAGGCCTGGATCCCAGCTTTACCATGTGTTAGCTGTGACCTAACAGCAGAGTGGCTAAGAGGGCGAGCTCCAGAGTAAACCCGTTGGGTTTGAATAAAGAACTCTGCCACTAGTTGAGTGCACTCAAACAAATTACATGACTTTTTTGCACCTTGGCTTTGTCACATGTAAAATGGGGGAGAACTATAAATATCACCTGTCCAATAAGATTTGGAGGAATATTAATTGAGCTCATCTATATATGCGCTTGGAACAGTGCCTGGCATATAGAAAGCACAACAATAAAGCCGGGTGTGGTGGCTTACATCTGTAATCCCAGCACTTTGGGAGGTGGAGAAAGAGGATTGCCTGAGCCCATGGGTTCGAGACCAGCCTGGGCAACTTGGTGAGCCTCGTCTCTATAATAAATCAAAAAATTAGCTGGGCATGGTGTCATGCACCTGTGGTTCCAGCTACTTGGAAGGCTGAGGTGAAAGGATGGCCTGAGTTCAGCGGATAAAGGCTGCGGTAGCCATGAGTGTGCCACTATACTCCGGCCTGGGCAACAGAGTGAGACTCTGACTCAAAAAAAAAAAAAAAAAACACACAATAAATTTAGCCTATAATAATTACTATTATAATAGTTATTGCTATAATGAGAAACATTGCATTATACTGCTGGAAGGCAAAAGCAAGATAAATGAACGAGCCTAGCATAATTTCTGATGCACAGTATACCTGTGGCAAATAGTTTCCTCCAACTGCAGGTAGCCGGTTATTCTCAGCCCTTTATGGGTCACAGATCCCTTTGAGAATCTAATGAAAGCCCTAAACTTTAACTTGGGAAAAACACAACTGGGTACATATAGACATATAAAGAATATTTGCTTACAAGTTTAGGGACTTATAGATCTACTAAAGACCAGGTAAGAACAACAGTTGTCAAGCCTCAAATATGAAATTGGATTTCAGACAGAATTCAGTTCACATCTTTACATTGCCCCTTCAGAATCTTCAGAGCAAGAAGCACAAAATATATTCCTTGTGTAACAGAAGTAAGTATTTCTCCACCACATTAAAATGTAAGGCACTGGTGCCACTGGATATGGTGCAACACCTGTCCTCAGGGAAGTTATACTCTTATAAGGGAGACAGTACATGGAATAGTTAAAATGAACATGGTTATCAGAGTTCAGACAAAGAAGAGTTCATTTCTGGGAGGTGAGATGAGAGAATGGTTCAGTAAAATATCCTTTAGACTTTTAGTAAGAATGAAATTCTGACAGTCAGCAACAGAGGCCTGGAAGAAAATTTGAGGAGGCGAAATGGTCTGATCATGGTAAAAGATCTGGAAATGAGTGTGTTTTAAAAAAGAGAAACCATCTTAGTTTTGCTAGGGTAAAAATGATCTCTTCGAATGCTCAGACAATAGGGGAAAAGCTGTCATAGGTATAAATGCTTTGACCTAAAATACGCAAGAAACAGAAATTTATATTAGTTTACAAATAACCAACTTTGGTTCTAATTCGTGAAGTAAAAAAAGAGGTTTTTCTTTTGAAAAGAAGATGAAGTAGTTCATAAAATCAGAGAAAAGGCTGAGTTGAGCCAGGCTCAGTGGCTCAGCCTGTAACTCCATGCTTTGGGAGGCTGCGGTGAGTGGATTGATTGCCTGAACCCGCGGGTTCGAGACCTGCCTGGGCAACTTGGTGAGACCTCATCTCTACAATAAATCAAAAAATCAGCCGGGCATGGTAGCGCGTGCCTGTAATTCCAGCTACTTGGAAGGTTGAGGCGGAAGGATCGCCGGAGCCCAGCAGGTCGAGGCTGCGGTGGCCGGGAGCGGCCACTGCACTCCGTCTGGGTGACAGAGTGAAACTCTAACTCAAAAAAAAAAAAAAAAAGGTTGAATTGTATTGGGAAGTGGGGCAGCTCCTAGAATCTGGGGGGTGGGGGATAGAAACGCATGGGTTTCACTTTGTAATCTAATCTACATTTTTTAGCTAATGAAGATACAGAATGAACTAATGATAGTTCTCTGGCCTACGATCGATAACCTGTTCTGAAACTGACCTATTTTGAGCATGAAAAATTTTTATCAGGACTGTCAAAATCTGATGTTTTAAAAAGATAGCACAGTGAATTGTTTAGATTGTTTTTCTCGCTGAAGAAATAATACAGTGAATAGTTTTAAAATTCCAAATCCTTCAAATCTCAAACCAATACAGTTCATTTAAAAATATTTTTTCAGGCCGGGCTTCGTGGCTCACCCTGTAATCCCAGCACTTTGGGAGGCCGAGGCAAGTGGATTGCCTGAGCCTGTGGGTCTGAGACCAGCCCTGGCAACTTGTCAAGACCTCATTTCTACAATAAATCAAAAATTAGCCAGGTGTGATAGCACAAGCCTGTAGTTCCGGCTCCTTGGAAGGCTGAGGCAGAAAGATTGCCGAAGCCCAGCAAGTCAACGCTGGGGTGGCCATGAGCATGCCACTGCACTTCAGCCTGGGCAACAGAATGAAACTCCAACTCAAAAAAAAAAAAAAAAAAAAAAAAAAATATATATATATATATATATATATATATATATATATATATATAAAATATTTTTTTCAAGTCAACCTATCTTGAAACACTGGGTCATAGACGAAGAAACTCATTAACTGATTATCTGTGAGTCTGAAATCCCTTATTGATAACTACAGGGTCTACTCTACATTTATATCCAGAACCTCCTAACTACTTGCAAAGTACTGTGTAGATTGATTACTCCTATTTCTGATCACTTCACACTCTTGTAGTTTCTAAGATTATGGAATAACTTATGACTGTTTTTTTTTTTTTTTGAGTTGGAGTCTCACTCTGTCACCCAGACTAGAGTGCAGTGGCTGCTCCCGGCCACCGCAGCCTCGACCTGCTGGGCTCTGGCGATCCTTCCGCCTCAGCCTTCCAAGTAGCTGGAACTATAGGCACGCGCTACCACGTCTGGCTAATTTTTGATTTATTGTGGAGATGAGGTCTCGCTGCCCAGGCGGGTCTCGAACCCGCGGGTTCAGGTAATCCACTCACCTCAGCCTCCCAAAGCACAGGATTACAGGCTGAGCCACCAAGCCCGGCTGTGACTGATCATTTTTAACTTAGCAGTTATATAGACTTGCTACTCACTACTCTGCATCAACAGAATGGAGGTTTTTTGATTGCACTATTAATTTTTTTTTTAAATGTCCCATCCTACAATTAAACTTTCCCAGCATTCTCCTCTTTTTTCTTCCAGAATGCACCTTGTTCCAGAAAAGGCAATTAATTCTTCTGAGAAGACTCCTCCGATCGCACAATACAGAAGTTCTCTCCCCAGCCCTGAAGGCCTCTTTCTCAACCTGTTGGTTTCCTTCAGAGTATTTATCACAATTTGTCATTTCGAACAACTTGTTATTATTCTTTGGGAGTTTATCTCTTCCAGAAAAGGTGGGGTCTGTGAAAACAGGAACTTTGTCTATCTCATCTGATGCCATATCCTTGCACCCAGCCCTGTGCCTGGCACATAGTAGGTGCTCAAAATATATCAGCTGAATGAATGAATAAATGAATGAGCTTTATACCTTGTTCTACCATATGCAACTTTTCCCTTTCTCGTACTTTCTACCTCTCCTTTCTGTCCCTACTTCCTCTTTCTCTCGTTTTCTGTTGTCTCTTTCTCTTCCATTTACTCTGCTACTTACTTCACTCCATTCACCGAGGCTGGAGTGCAGTGGCACACTCACGGCCACTGCACCCTCAACCTGCTGGATTCAGGCGATCCTTCCACATCAGTCTTTCAAGTAGCTGGAATGACACTCGTGTGCCACCACACCTGGCTAACTTTTTTATTTATTGTAGAGATGAGGTCTTGCCAAGTTGTCCGGGCTGGTGTTGAACCCCTGGGCTCAGGCAATTCTCTTGCCTCCACCTCCCAAAGAGCTGAGATTACAGGCATGAGCCACCGTGTCTGGCTACTCCATTCTCTTAATTCCATTCATGCAACCAACCAACACTTCTGAAGACAAATTCTACTTAAAGCACCAAGCCTTGCATTGTGAAAGAAATAAAGTGTGTACTCCAGTCAGGAAGACAGAGTGAGACGTCAACTCAAAAAAAAGAAAAAGAAAAAGAAATAAAGTGGACAAACTTCTTTCTCACAAAGACCCCACAATTTCATTTTTCTTTTTTTTTCTTAAGTTGGAGTTTCACTTTGTCACCCAGGTTAAAGTGCAGTGGCACGCTCACGCTCACAACCAATGCAGCCTGGACTCAGGTGATCCTTCTGTCTCAGACTTCCAAGTAGCTGAAACTACAGACATGCACCACCATGCCCGGCTAATTTTTTTATTTATTGTAGAGATGAGGTCTTGCCAAGTTGCCCAGGCTGGTCTCAAACCTCGGCAATCCTCTCACCTCGGCCTCCCAAAGTGCTAGGATTATAGGCGTGAGCCACCACGCCTGGCCGACTCCACAATTTCTATTCTTTTCTTTTGTGCTTTACGTCAGGGTTCATGAACTTCCCAGACTCCCCAAACTGTGATCTGTGACCAGTTTTCTAGAATAGTTCTAATATCAAACTGGGGCTGTCAGGTCCACAACACAGCACTCATAATGGCCTGTTTTGGTGTGGTGAGTACGCAGCATGGTTGCATGCTCAAGGGCAGGGCTCCAGCGAGCACTGGCAGGATGAGAAGAAGGTCCCCCTGGAGTTGCTGAAGAGACCCGTTTCATGATCTCTTCCCTATTGACCTCCTGAGCCCCTCCTGACTATCGTACACTCAATTTACAATCTGTGCATATTCGATGAATTTTCAGCTATTTTCTCTGCCCTTGGGCAAAACTCCGCTGTTTGTACTGTACCTGGATGCCCTCATCTATGCTTGGCTGGTTTCACCTTCTTCCTTACCCAAGACCCACTTTTCTATATGCTGTCCCTGAAGAAGGAACAGACCTATGTGGTCATGTTCAAGAGAGAAAAATGCCACCTGACCGTGCCCTTTTGTCCCTGATGACTGGATCAAGGGTGTTTTCCCAATCCAAAGAGAACTGAGTCATAGCTGGGCTGAGCCAGTCTCTCTCTCTCTTTTTTTTTTTTCTTTTTTTGCCAAGAATTTGAATTAGGAAGCACATGAAATCCATCAGCATTGGTTATGGACTGGTGAATTGTATTGACTCGGGGTTGACAATCAGGTTGGGCCACGGGCAAGCAGAGAATACAGTCTGAGAGATAGAATGGAATCAGGCATGGAAAGAAGTAAAGATGACAGAGCCCAAGAGGCCTCTGAGGGATGAAGAAACCACTCTGGTCCTTGGCAACTTCCCACAGCTAGTTCTTACAAAGCCTGGTTTGACTTGACTCAGGCAGTCATGTTACTGCCCCTGGACTCTTACAATATCTGCCCTCACTTAGTTGGCCTGAGTGGAGCTCTGTTTGCTGAAACCTAAGTGCATTCACCTAAACATCTTTCCATGTAGAGTTCTTGTGTGGCTCTTCTCAGATTGACCCCTTCCATAGAACTCTGCTCTTGTCTCACACTCACCTGCAGGGATGTGAGCTCCATTTTCCACCCCTTGACAAGGCTGCCTTGGCTCACCTGCCTGGAAATATCCTGTATGATGAGCTGCCTGTACGCTCCCCATGGGTTGCAGCTGCCTCCTAAGTCAGTCTATTACCCAGCAGTGCAATTACACATTCACAGGCATTTGCTATCTAATTATAGAGTTTTAAAACATTTTTTAAGCTAATAACTTTTTTTTTGAGTTGGAGTCTCACTGTCACCCAGGCTGGAGTGCAGTAGCACATTCATGGCCACTGCAGTCTTAACCTGCTGGCGCAGACGATCCTTCCACCTTAGCCTTCCAAGTAGCTGGAACTATAGGTGCACATCATCATGCCTGGCTAATTTTTTGATTTATTGTAGAGACCAGGTCTCACCAAGTTGGCTCAGGCTGGTCTTGAACCCTGCGCTCAGGCAATCCTCTTGCCTCCCAAAGTACTTGGGATTACAGGCTTGAGTCATCACACCTGGCTTAAACTAATGACTTTTAAACACATTTTAAAAGCAGGGTTACTGGTTACAGGAGACTATAATAATAACATTCCAGACATGTGCTACAGGCTTTATGTGCCTCACCCATGGCAACCCAAAGAACCATAACAATAAACATGTTTATTTCCTGCATTGCGGCCAATATTGTCTCTCTTTTCCAGGGATAAAGGTGACAAATCTCTTAGTAATTTGTTCTGGTTTATTGAAAGTGCTCACAATCAGTATACATGAAGAGACACATTACAACACGATGGATATTGCTGGATTTCACCTTAAAGATCTCATATTTAATAAAGTACCTGGACAAGGTGTGAAATAAGAAGGCCAAATGCAGGACACTCAAGGAACAATCAGGGTGTTGACCTGACACTCAATAATCTAAAACCAGAAAACTTGGTTCTTTACTTGATACTGTGCAGAACCAGGGTTTAGAAAAACCTCATATTTACTGTATAGTATCCTTTTACTCAATGAATCTGAGTGTGCAGAAGCAATTAAACTCAGCTGGTTTCAGCCCCAACTAAAGAGAAGAGGTTCTTGTCTAATTGCAAAGCCGCTCTGACAGCCTTCGGGTATTATTTACTCACTGATCACATCCTCAAATAACCTGCAAAAAGGCTAAGAGGACTTCTGGGGAGTCAAGCATGTGAATGTTTGGAATTCCTCAGTTTGTGAATATGGACAGAGAGATTTCTATCAGGCAGAGAGAAAAATGCAAAAAAGAATTTTTTTTTTGGAGTCTCACTCTGTTGCCCAGGCTAGAGTACAGTGGCACACTCACAGACACTGCAGCCTTGACCAACTCAGGTGATCCTTCTGCCGCAGCCTTCCCAGTAGCAGGAATTACAGGGACGTGCCACCACACCCAGCTAATTTTTTGATTTATTGCAGAGGTGAGGTCTTGCCCTGGTTGCCCAAGTTGCCCTGGTTGGTCTTGAACCCATGGGCTCAGGCAATCCTCTCACCTCGGTCTCCCAAAGTGCTGGGATTATAGGCGGGAGCCACTGTGCCTGGTCAATTTTTTTTTTTAAAGAAATAATGTAGCAGAAAGACACCTGCCTGGCTTTCTAGGATCCGCACCCCCCAAAAAAGTTCCTCTCACCCCCATTTGAGTTGGAGGTGAAGTGGCCTGGGTTTGTATCCCCACTCCCACACTCATTAGCTATGCTACAAGTTATTTTGCTCTTTTTCTTTTGGTATTTTTATCTGTGAAGTGAGAATTATATTCTTAGGTTGTTGTGAGAATTAAATGGGGTAATACTTAAGACTGGCACCTGCCACTCAGTTAATAATAAATGTCCGCCATTATTTCTTAGCCCATGCTCCCAGACTAGCTGATCCAGGCAGAACATGTGTTTCTCCCTGGGAATCTGGAATTGAGATGAAGTCAGTCTTGGTGTGTGACTGAAACCTCCGCACCTTGAGGCCAGAGGAGCAGAAAATAACAATCTTCAAAAGGAGGAAACAGCTTCAATGGGAGAAAGTAAATCTCACCTAGGTTCCCTCATTTGCTTATTTAAAAAGTATCCTTTATGCTTCCACTAACTTCAGAGGTCTTTCCTTTGCACCCAAGAGTCCTAACCAATATGCCAACACCTAGAAAAAAGACGAAAACTGCTTAAGAAGAAAAAGGAGGAGGTACAGATTAAATTCCCTGTTACTGTCAGAGTAAAATAGAGTAAAATATGCCACAAGTGAACAGCTAAGACATTTCTTTCCTCTACTGAAATAGTATTGGGAGTCTTTCCCAGAAACTCTATATCAACCTGCCTTTTTTTTTTCCTTTTCCAGGATTTGATCCTTTTTGATCCAAAGGCCCCTGAAATTAGCTTTTATTTCAGAATTTTGTTAAACAAGTAAAGGTACATAGTAGGTGCTTCAAGGGTGACTGTAGTCACAGGCAAAGTCTTTATGAACAGTTGTTTCTACTTCAGGATTTTTTTTTTTTTTTCAGTTGGAGTATCACTCTGTCACCCAGACTAGAGTGCAGTGGCTACTCCCGGCCACCGCAGCCTTGACCTGCTGGGCTCTGGTGATCCTTCCTCCTCAACTTTCCAAGTAGCTGGAACTACAGGCACACGCTACCATGCCTGGCTAATTTTTGATTTATTGTAGAGATGAGGTCTCACCAAGTTGCCCAGGTGGGTCTCGAACCCTCAGGCTCAGGCAATCCACTCACCTCGGCCTCCCAAAGGCGCGGGATTACAGGCTGAGCCACGGAGCCCGGCTTACTTCAGGATTTTTAAACACAAAGGAATGGCCTGAACAGGGTGAAGTAAGGATTGTTTCTTTTCCCTCCCACAGATCTTTCTCAAGAAGAAAACATTTAATGACATTAAATATTTAATGACATTAAATAAAGGTTTAGCAAAGAAGAGAGGAAAAAAAGGAAAATTTTATTAGCTTAGGGAAATTTCATCTCCCTCCCTCCTCCAACCCACCAAATCAGTCACTTTACAATATAAGAATATTTTCTTTTGTTCTAGGTGAAAACAAAAAGGGATTTAGGGACCCAAGTCTTTATTCTAGGTTCTTTTAACCCAGAACAAGTCCCTTAACTCTAAGGACCCTGAGACTGAATTCTCTTCAATCTAGCACTTGTTTAGGATCTGGAGGGTTCTCCTGCCTAGATTATATTTTCATTTACTTTTGAGTCTCACATCAATTTTAACTGCACTTCTTAGAAGAATGGTGTAGCAAAATCCAAAAGATATTCTCTAAAACTGGAGTTCAGGATTGGAAGTTTCAACATTTGGCCTTTTGTGTCAGTAGCGCAAGGACCCGCCTCCGTCAGATACCCAGGGGGGCGGATGAAAGGGCGAATGTCACAGGGGAACACAGGCTCCTCTGTGCACGAATCAAACCCCGTCAATAGCAACTCGGGTCTGGAATGTGCTGTGTAGGGTGAGCTGGGGGTATTCCTACACAACGGCATTCTCGAAAGAGAACCTACCTGGATTGAAATAAAAAATAATATTTAATAAGTCCTGGTCTCCCCACGTGATGGCGTTCTTGTACTTCTGGAACAGAGGGTACAACATGTCCTCCCAAGCCAAGCCTGTTGGAATCATGCTGTTCTGGAAAAGAGAAAATCATCAGAACAGCTGAAGCAAAGCAAATACATCTTGTCCCCTGAGAAACAACAGAGAAGGACTGGTTTGCTTTCCCTCAGAAGAATGAAGCAAACAGAGGCGGGGTCCTGCTATCCTCAGGGCACAGGGCAAATTAAAATTATGGCTGCTGAGTATGTCAGTTTTGCCAGATATTCACACAGATACTAGATGAACCAGGAACTGGCAAATTGGGTCTATGGTTTCTACTCAGAAAACCATGCCAAAATCGAACCTCTTTCTTAAGCTTATTTCTTGTCATTGAAGTGGAAGAACAAGATGCAGATAACAGAATTAGGGTGTCTTAAGGAAAAACACTGTTCCTTGTCTTAAAAATGGGATTTACTTAAAAAAAAAAAAAAGGGCAACACATTCACAGACTAAATATTCAAACAGCACACAAAGATATAAAATAAAAAAGTAAAAATATTCCCCCACCCTATTCCATTCCCCATTTCCCCAGAATTATCTGCAATGAACAATTAATGGTCTCTTAGGCATTCTTCTAGACATTTCTAAGGCAGAAAAGTGATCATATTCTTACAGTATCGTGATGTCCTGCATTGATTTTTTTTCCCTTAATATTTCTTAGCAATCTTATTACTCACAGATCAATCTATATTTTTGAATAGGAGGATAATTTTTAAAAAATAATTCTCTACCTAAGTTCCTCTAGGTTCTATGCTAGGACAAAAGATAAGATCAGGAATACTCTTGTACAAATACTTCTGTGTACTTAGACAAATATATCCCCAGGGTCATTCTAAGAAATTGTACGTGATCTTTGAAGCCTTGGGTATACATAGAGTTCAAACATTACGGGATTTGGAAATACAACTTAATATTCCTGAGGGGTAACTCTTCTGAAGCTTTAAATTACATGGCGGTCTGGGATTTTCCCAAACAAACAAATATTCCACAATTTTCCAAATACTCGTCTCTGGTTTATGCTCACCCACAAGGCTACTTCTTTCTAAAATCAGCATACTGACACTCTGGGAATGTCAGTGTGGAAAGAGACAAACTCCCAGTCTTTAAACAAGGACTTCTGAAGTACTTCATTACCTTGAACTGGGCACTTCTTATACGAGTCAAGTTCATTAACATGACTCCTGAATTCACTCCCGCAGAACCATAGAAAGGGTGCCTAGCAAAGCGGCTGTACCAGCCAATCTTGGGTATTTCATGCTCTGGGGCCATGGCTGCAAGCTGGGTAGAATTAAACTGCCTTAGAAGCTTCCAGATGTCATCGACAGGCCTCAGAAAGAGAACATCAGTGTCCACGTAGAGAAGTGAGTCCACATCCTTTAAAATCACCTTTGTGCGTAAGGGTTAGGGGTAGGAGATGGGGTGGGGAGGAGAAAACAAACAAAAACAGGTCAGAAACAAAGGAAGTGGCCTTTTTAGGTAAATAATGCAATCAATCTTCATTGATTAATGCTAATTTCTAGAAAGGGTACCACTTGCGGTTCCTATTCCTCCCTTCTCCTTTGACTTCAGGGGTGTCAATCAAGAAGTGGAGACTTAAAAGAAGATACATCTTGATCAAGTTTGGCCCAATTCCAGAAGCCTGGACTATATTTGATAGGGAATGAACTTTCAAAGGAATGAAAACATCAGCAAATGACTGTGACTTTCTCTTCTTCCATCTTCCCATAAGGCCACTTGTCCTCATCCAGGTCTGGCAATAGAATACTTGAAGCAATCTCTAAACTAGCTCAAGTCAAACCTTGGGGGTAAATATTCTGTCTCTGGATCTAATTCTTCTAGTGTTAATGAGTGGCTCTGCAATTTTTATTTATTTATTTTATTTATTTATTTTTGAGTTGGAGTCTCACTCTGTTGCCCAGGTTAGAGTGCAGTAGCACGCTCACAGCCACTCCAGCATCGACCTGCTGGGCTCTGGTGATCCTTCCGCCTTAGCCTTCCAAGTAGCTGGAACTACAGGCACATGCTACTACACCCGGCTAATTTTTAATTTATTGTAGAGATGAGGTCTCGCCAAGTTGCCTAGGCTGGTCTTGAACCTGCGGGCTCAGACAATCCGTTCATCTCGGCCTCCCAAAGTGCTGGGATTATAGGTTAAGCCACCGAGCCCAGACTGCAATTTTTTAAATGATATTTTTAGCTAAGATTTGGACTTCGAATTAGGCAAAACAAGTCACTGGCCTGCTTTGTTTTTATGTCAGGAACTGACAAACTTTTTCCTCTCAAGAGTCAGATAGTAAATATTTTAGGCTCTGTTGCAACTCTTCAACTCGGCCATTGCAGCACAAAAGCAGCCTTGACAACACAATGAGCATGCCTATGTTCCAATAAAACTTTATTTCCGGATGCTGAAATTTAATTTCATTTAAATTTCAGATCTCACAAAATATCCTTTTTTTGTGTTTTTTTCCCCAGCCATTTGAAACATAAAGCCATTCTTGGCTCATAGACTGTGGTTTGCTGACTTTTGTTGTGGCTCATTCAAGTCAGCCACCTTAGGTGAAAGAGTTCTCCCATGCTAACGGCTTAGCTTTCTAGAGCTTTGTCCTGGAGTTTCAGACTTCACACCTTAGTAACCGTGCTATTTGCCTTGTTTTGCCACTGTTCCCCAAACTTAGGGGTAGCTTAACTAAGAAAGGATTTGAATCTTCCTGGATCCATGGCCTAACATCTTCGTGGCACCATGACAACACAATATTTGCACTCCTCACCATTCATATGTTGAAGCCCTAACCCCAGTGTGATGGCATTCAGAGATGGAGTCTATGGGAGATTAAATTTAGTTGAGGTGATAGAGGTGGGGCCCTCATGATGGGATTAGTGCCTGTATAAGAAGAGACACTGGCCGGGCACGGTAGCTCAAGCCTGTAATCCCAGCACTTTGGGAGACCCAGGCGAGAGGATTGCCTGAGCCTGTGGGTTCAAGACCAGCCAGGGCAACAAGGTGAGACCTCATCTCTACAATAAATCAAAAAATTAGTTGGGCGTGATAGAGAGCGCCTGTAGTTCTGGTTACTTGGAAGGCTGAGGTGGAAGGATCGCTGGCGCTCAGCTGGTGGACAATGGGGTGGCTGTGAGTGTGCCACTGTACTCCAGCCTGGGTAATGGAAAGAAACTCCAAGTAAAAAAAAAATAAAAATAAAATAATAATAATAATAAAAGAAGAGCCACCAAGGAGGCTGTGTGCTCTCTGTCTGCCGTGTGAGGACGGGAAGAAGGATTACCAGAACCTGGCCATACTCATCAGACTTCCTGCTCTGATCTCAGACTTCCAGCCTACACAACCAAGAGAAAATAAATTTCTGTTGTTTCAGACACCCAGTCTTGTATTTTGTTACAGCAGCCCAAGAAGACTAATATAACACTCCATTGGGATCCCTCATATTTAAAACTGATGATCGTGGGTACTATATAATACAGGTGTCACTGGAATTTCAGACTTGAGATCCAATAAAATGAAAATAATAAACAATAAAATGAAATCTAAAATGATGATCATCTACCATCTCATAAAAGATTATCTTGACATCTACTGTAACAACTTGAAGATTCTAATTTCATAATTAGGATGAACTCCACAAGTTGAATGTCCAAACCATCTGTAAAAATTCACTATATTATCATTATTTTTTTCTTATTTTGCCATGAAAAGGTAAAAACTCTGTCAAAAATTAGCATTAGTCCGCTATTTTTAAAAAAAATCACAACTCTAGAATAATGTGTAAGAAAGGCAAACTCTCTATAAAACATTAACAAGTATATGTTATGATATACATTATATATCAAATGTAAAAACAATTATGATGTCTTGCATGCCCAAGACTATCCCAAGGGCTCAATATCCTGCCAATTATGTTTTACTGCAAAGGAAAACTTAAGCATAGAGAAGTGTTCTATCCAAGTTGATGTGTCAAATAATGCTAACGATTGCTGGATTTTGGCAAGTAAGCTTACAACAAAATAAAGTAACTTTCTAGAATGTGCTTAAGGGAACAAGAGACAGCATGGCTTTCCTACAAAAAGCTAACTTAAAGTTACAGAATCAGAGGGGAAGAGAGCTAATTCAATCCATGTGAAATAGTACAATTTTCTCTTTATGGCTGCTTATCTGGTGAGGCATGATTAAAAACATGTAATATTAATGTTTTCATCAATTAAGGGGTATGCAGAAATCAAGTCAATTTGAGCTCACTGACTTGGTTACTTTAAAGTTGTCATTACTTTCTTCAATACAATAAATTTGATTACCACCCCTTATTGGAGTAAAAACAAAGAAAACCAAAAGACTTGAAGAAGGCCCAGAAAGGGAAAAATTAAAAGATCTAAAGAATGGATGTGGCCGGGTGTGGTGGCTCAAGCCTGTTATGCCAGCACTTTGGGAGCCCGAGATGAGGGGATTGCCTGAGCCCATGGGTTTGAGAACAGCCTGGGCAACTTGGTGAGACCTCACCTCCACATAAATTAAAAAAATTAGCCAGGTGTGGTAGTACGCACCTGTAGTTCCAGCTACTTGGAAGGCGGAGGCGGAAGGATTGCCTGAGTCCAGCAGGTCGACATTGGGGTGGCTGTGAGCATGCCACTGCACTCCAGCCTGGACAAGAGTAAGACTCCAACTCAAAACAAACAAACAAAAATAATGGAGGTGTTCTATCAGAAAGCTATACTATCTGCACCATCTTTAATCAAGAGAGAAAAAGGCAAATGAATTGCATGAAAAATTTTAAAAACTAGAACAATCTTAAACAGGGTAGCATTTTTACTTAACCAGTATCTTACTATTTGACATACAGATTGCCCCCACAGTTTTACTATTATAAACAACATGACAATGGATTTTTTTTTTGAGTGGGAGTCTCACTCTGTCGTCCAGACTGGAGTGTAGTGGCCGCTCCCGGCCACCGCAGCCTCGACCTGCTAGGCTCCGGTGATCTTTCCGCCTCAGCCTTCCAAGTAGCTGGAAATACAGGCACGCACTACCACGCCCGGCTAGTTTTTTTGATTTATTGTAGAGATGAGGTCTCGCCAAGTTGCCCGGGTGGATCTCAAACCCGCGGTCTCAGGCAATCCACTCACCTCAGCCTCCCAAAGTGCTGGGATTACAGACTGAGCCACCGAGTCCGGCCAACAATGGACTTTTTAAAGAAATATTTCCAAGCACATATTATGGCATTTTTTTAATTTACATGGTTCAAAATAAAAATACATGAAAGCAAATTCATTGACAAGTTACTTTTCCTTGTCCCTCAGTCACCACGTCCCCTCCTTAGAGGTAACCAACATAATTAGACTGCTCTGTGTTGTGCCTGAGATATGTTATGCATGTAGAACAAAACAGTTATGCATATTTAATTCCCTTTTTTATGCTACAAACAATAGCATAGCATACACAATGTCATTAGCCTGCTTGCTCTCCTTTAAACAATACATGTAGATCTTCCCATACCAGTACATAGAGACCGTACCGATTATTTTATGCCTGTACAGTGTTCCATTATGTGGATCTACCATAATAGATCTTTTTTTTTTTTTTGAGTTGGAGTCTTACTCCGTTGCCCAGGCTGGAGTGCAGTGGCACGCTCCTAGCCACCACAGCCTTGACTAGCTGGGTTCCGGTGATCCTTCTGCCTCAGCCTTCCAAGTAGCTGAAACTATAGGAGCATGCTACCACATCCAGCTAAGTTTTTTTATTTATTGTAGAGACCACATCTTTCCAAGTTGCCCAGGCTGGTCTCGAACCCACAGGCTCAGGCAATCCCCTCACCTCGGCCTCCCAGAGTGCTGGGATTACAGGCTTGAGCCACCATGCCTGGCCTCCATAATAGATCTAGCCACCTACTGCAGACCACACACAATGTCACAATGCAAACCCTCTTAATCTAAATTCATTTCAAACACATGTGAGTGTATATGCAGGATAAATTCCTGTAAATATAATGACTGAGTCAAAAAAATATATGTATTTGTAAATTTAATAGATAATGTCAAACTACCTTCCTAGAAGTGAACCAATTTAGGATTTCACCATCTTTTTTATTTCTAGTCAGGGTCTCAGTCTGTCTCCCAGGATAAAGTGCAGTGACACAATCATGGCTCACCCGCTTCAACCTCCTGGGCTCAGGTGATCCTCTTTCCTTAATCCCTTGAATAGCTGGGATTACAGGTGCAAGCTACTATGCTTGGCTAATTTTTATTTTTTTGTAGATTATAATTTTTTTTCTCTCACTATGTTGTCCAGGCCAATCTCAAACTCCTGGGCTTAAGCAATCCACCTTGGCCTCCCAAAGTGCTGGGATTACAGGCATGATCCACTACGCCTGCCACCTGGCTTTCACCAGTTTTGTAGAGAAGTGCCTCTCACCCATTGTCCCCACCAACCTGGCATGTGACCAAACTCTAGGGTTTCCACTACCAATGGGGTATCCCTCAGAGGGTCCTCGTCTAGGGATTTTATTTAGCAATCTCCTACCAGTCTTGCCCTGGTGGGCTGGACTGGGATCTAGCACTGTAGCAATAAGTGACACAAAGCTGTCAGAAAAGCAACGTGCACTGAGAGACATCTGAATCTAATGACTTTGGTTCCCTCCAGCAAGCAACACACAGACTGAATCCTCATGGTGGGAGCCCTCTCAACAGTCTTCTCTAGAACCGTATCTAACTCCTCCTCTGACGAGGTTTGATTCTGGAGACAGGCTTTCAGAACTAGAACTGAGGGACAAGGAAGAAAAATTTGTCAATAAATACATGACTACCGCTCTTGGGAAATTTCTAAGTCTTCAGTTAAGGTGGCAAAGCCTGTTCAGCCTAAATGAGGGTTGCAAACTAGGGGTCTGTGGGTCAAATACAGCCCACATGTAGATTTGTTTTCTTTTTTAATTTTTTGAAGGGGGCAAAAAATAGACTATTCAAAAAGTCTGAATTAGTTGCCAGAACTTTTTTTTTTTTAAGTGGAGATTTCACAAAAATATCCAAATTTATCTTCTTTTGGAAAAACTACATCTCAGGCAAAACCAGCCTGCATCCTGCAAGAGAAAACAGGCTGGGCCACAGGCACCCTCTATATTTTCAGTTCATTCATATAATAAACATTTCCAGAGGGTTTCCTAAGTGCCAGATGTGACCAGCAGTGACCAATAAAGGCAAAAATCTCTGCCCTAGGGGGAAGTCAGATAATAAACCAGAAAAATCCATTGACTAGATAGTATATGAGCAGGTTATAAATAAAGCAGGGAGAGGGACCAGGGATTCCAGGTACGGCGAGTGTGCAATTTTCAATAGTCTGAGCCAGGTTGGACCAGGGCTCCCTGACAAGGAAATGAGAACATGTGAAGAAGGCAAGAACATGTCTGGGACTCTTAGAACATCAAGGGTCCGGTGTGACTGGACCTCAGTGAGCAATGGGAAAAAAAGACAGAGATGAGGATGGAGCAGAAAGGGTGGACTGGTCCTTGTAAGAATTTCAGCTTTACAAGAACTTTGCCTTTTACTCTGAGTGAGACAGGAGTCAGTGGAAGGCTCTTATTGGAGAAGCAGCATGATCTGACTCAGAGCAAAGGGTCATCCTGGATGCTGCATTGAGACCAGACCGACGGGAAGCGTAAGAGAGGCAGGGAGACCGGTGAGGATGTAGTTTTAGCAATTCAAGTGAGATGTGATGGTAGCCTGGCCCCGGTGGTCACAACACAAAGCGTGAGAAGAGGTCAAATCCTAAAGATAGGCTAAAGACAGAGTCAACGGGCTTCCTGGTGGATTGGATATAGAATGTGACAGAAAGAAAGTCAAGGGCAACTTCAAAGATTTTAACTCGGCCAGGCTCTATGGTTCAGCCTATAATCCCAGCACTTTGGGAGGCCGAGGAGGGTGGATTGCCTGAGTACACGGGTTCGAGACCAGCCTGAGCATCTTGGTGAGACCTCATCTCTACAATAAATAAAAAATTAGCTGGGCGAGGTAGCGCGTGCTGGGCGAGTTCCGGCTACTTGGAAGTCTGAGGTGGAAGGATTGCTGGAGTCCCCCAGGTCAACGCTGGGGTGACCGTGAGCGTGCCACTGCCCTCCAGCCTGGGCAACAAAGTGAGACTCCAACTCAAGAAACTAAATAAATAAATAAAAAGATTTTAACCTAAGTGATAGGAGAATGATAGAGTTGCCATGAACTGAGATTGTCTCTGGTCTGTATCATTCTCATGTTTCTCATTTGGTCCTTGAACATATTGAAGTTTGCAGTTGCTGAAGCCTGTCTCCCTCCCTCTTCCTCATGGGCCCCCCTTGAAATTAAAAGGAGCTCATGGTGATCTTGGAAAGGGATACCTTGATGGTGGGGGATTTCTGGGGTGACAGACATATAGTCTATTCTTGACCACAAAGGTGGTTACATGGGTATAAGCTTGTTAAACTAAGCATAAAAGGTCTGATAATTAAGTTTGAACTTGCCACCATGCACTTATATTGGCAACACTGTACAAACAACTCAGTGAGGTTTTATGACCTTTGTATATCAGTGTCTCACAGCTGTGTTCGTGTCAATGTGGCGGTGTCTTGCTGAGTGGTGTTCATTATTGTTGCTGCATGTTTTTGTGTGCCATTGTGAGAATGTCAGAGTTTGAATTAGAGTCATGAGCAAACATTAAATTTCTTGTTAAACTTGGCAAGAATGAAAGTGAAATCAGGGACATGTTAGTCCAAGTTTATGGGGATAATGCCATGAAGAAAACAACAGTGTACAAATGGATTAAATGTTTTTCCGAGGAGAGAGAAAGCATCACTGATATAGAGGGGATAGGACAGCCAGTAATGAGCAGAACTAACGAAAACATTGTAAAAATTTGTCGAATTGTGCATCAAAATCGTCAGCTGACTGTGAGAGGCCTAACAGACTAAATAAATATCGGTAGAGAAACAGTTAGGAAAATCATAACTGAAAATCTTGGCATGAGAAAGGTGTGCACAAAAATGGTCCTGAAGGAGCTCTTACCTCATGACAATGCATCAGCTCACACAGCACTGTCTGCAAGGGGGTTTTTGAATGGTAAACTAAAAACTGTATTGGAACACCCTCCCTACTCACCTGATCTGGCTACTTAATGACTTATTTCTTTACCCGAAGATAAAGGAAATATTGAAAGGAAGACATTTTGATGACATTCAGGACATCAAAGGTAATTGATGACAGCTCTGAAGGCTAATCCAGAAAAAGAATTCCAAAATTGTCTCAAGGGTGGACTAGGTGCTGGCATTGGCACACAGCTTCTCAAGGGGAATACTTGGAAGGTGGCCATGGTGATATTCAGCAATGAGATATGTAGCATTTTTTCTAGGATGAGTTCGTGAGCTTAATTGTCCCACCTCATATAAGGTTTCCACATGATCTTTTTGGTATGTGCATCATATTTCAAAAGAACATACAGATGCAATCCTTATGGTAAAACTCAGAGACATGTGAGAAGGCAGTACTTAAGAATCTTGGGTCTTGTATTCCTGAGTATGAGAGTCTTGGCAGCAGAAGGCACTAGCCCTGTGACTTGGAACAAGCTGCTCAGTCTTTCTAGGCCTCAGTTTCCCATTCTGCAAAAAGCAGAAAGCAAGACCACCACCACCACTTTGCCTGGGTTGCTGCAGTGATGTCATGAAATGAAACGCAAAAGGTAGTCAGTAGAGTGGCTGGCACATAGTAAGCACTCAATAAATGGCGGTTTTGTAAGAAGTCTCTGTGTTTTCCCTTTCAAAATGTCAAGTATAATTAGTTGCCATTCGCTTCAATGCTCACAGCACTTCAAAAAGGCTTTTATGTAGTCAGAGTCAAGCAGAGAACAAAGTTTTCGAACCTTTCTGATATCATACTCCACTTATTACCTTAACTGAAAATAAGTACATAAGGTCTTTTTATTCTTTATCTGAAAAACAAGAGACAAAAAAGAAAAATCACTCTTTCAATAACACTGCATCCCTGGAGGTTAATTCTGCAGCAATTACTGCTGGTATTAATTTGCAGAGAATCATTGTTGGCCATATTATAGTGGGAAGAGGAATATTTACCAAAAGGATTGAAATTAGCCATTCAAATTCCTTTATGGAAATTGCACTAAAAATAAGACTTTTTTTTTTTTTTTTTTAGTGTAAGGGAGGGTAAAAGGTAGTACACAGCTGGGTGTGGTGGCTCACTCCTATAATCTCAGGACTTTGAGAGGCCAAGGTGAAAGGATTGTCTTAGCCCATGGGTTCAAAACCAGCCTGGGCAACTTGGCAAGACCTCATCTCTACAATAAATAAATAAATAATTAGCTGGGCGTGGTGGTGGTGTGTGCCTGTAGTTCCAGCTACTTGGAAGGCTGAGGCAGAAAGATCACCTGAGCCCAGCAGTCGAGGCTGTGGTGGCTGTGAATGTGCCACTGCACTCCAGCTTGGGCAACAGTGAGACTCCAACTCAAAAAAAAATAAAGTAGCAAACAATAGCTATCTGTACTAGATGCTGCTGGCCCTATATGATGGGTCTTCCTACTCCCGCTCTGTGCACCAACCCAACCTGGGCACCCACCTGCAGTTAGCCCTGCTCAGCAATCTGCACCAAGTGTGGGCAACACCTGGCCATGGGCAGTCAGATGGTCAGGGGCTCCCAGCTCACCTTTGAGTTCGTTCTGCTCCAATCCTGGTCAGACCTGGGCAAAACAACAACTTGATGGCTAAAAGTTTTGGATTTGAAATCTGACTACCTGTGTTCAAATGCTATTTCCACCACCAACTGAGTGATCTCAGACAATTTGCCACTTAAGTTTTTTTTTTATTTTTTTGAGTTGGACTTTCAGTCTGTCGTCCAGGCTGGAGTACAGTGGCATGCTCACAGCCACTGTAGCATTGACCTGCTGGGCTTAGGCCATCCTTCCTCCTCAGCCTTCCAAGTAGCTGGAACTACAGGCATGCACCACCATGCCTGGCTAATTTTTTGATTTACTGTAGAGATGAAGTCTCACCAAGTTATCCAGGCTGGTCTCGAACCCGTGGGTCCAGGCAATCCTCTCACCTCAGCCTCCCAAAGTGCCGGGATTACAGGTATGAGTCACCATGCCCAACTTGCTTAAGCCTTGTAAGCCTGTTTCTTTTTCTGGTAAATGGGATTGTAACCTATTTTATAGTGCTGCTAGGATGATAAATGAGATCATTGTGTAAAGCCTTTGGCACACGCAGTTAGGACTCAATACATGCTATGTGACATTACTACCATCTTATTCTCACAAGGGCTAGGTTCTTTGATGTACCGCCCGGGTGACCAGCAACTAGCTATGGTAGTAGTAGTGAAAGCAGGAGACAGATGACACATTCCCTGTTCTCAGGAGCTTTTAATGGGGGAGAGAGAAAAGAGGCAAAGCAAAGGGAGGTGCAGGTGATGATCACGGTAGCACAGAGGCACACAGCAAAGACCCTAAGCCAGTGTGTAGAAAAAGCAAGGAAAGCTTCCCAGAAGAAGTGACATCTTAGTTAAGAGTAAGTAAGTTTAGGTCAGGCTCGGTGGCTCATGCCTGTAATTCCAGCACTATGGGAGGCGGAGGCAAGAGGACTGCCTGAGCCCACGGTTCAAGACCAACCTGGGCAACGTGACAAGACCTTGTCTCTATAATAATTAAAAAAAAAATTAGCGAGGCATGGTGGCATGCACTTGTCGTTCTAGCTACTTGGAAGGCTGAAGTGGAAGGACTGCCTGAGCCCAGCAGATCGAGGCTGTGGAGGCCGTGAGTGTGCCACTGCACTCCAGCCTGGGAGACAGAGTGAGACGAAAAGAACTTTACAGAATTCTGGGGAAACTACCATGGTGCCTTGGATCAGGGCGAGGAAGTGGAGAGGGAGAGAAATGTACGGATGCAGGGATTTTGGAGGTAGGGACTATGGGACTCAGTGAGAATTGGATATGGGTGGGAGAGGAAGCATGGATGACCTTGAGGTGTCCGGGTCAAGTCATGGAACACCTCCGAGTTTGTTGGCAAAGCTCCTGATAGGGCCCTGCCCGCTTTGACAGCTTGATCTCTCACCCCTCCTCTCTCTCCCGCTGTTATCCCCAGCTTCACCCAGCAACTGGTAGTCCTCCCCTTGCTATGCTCACTCCTTACCCTGCTCCTCACTTACTTGCTCTTTTTGTGTGTGTGCATTTTATTTATTTGTTTGTTTATCTATTTTTTTGAGTCAGGGTCTCACTCTGTTGCCCAGGCTGGAGTGCAGTGGCATGATCATAGCTCACTGCAGCCTCAACCTCCCAGGTTCAGGCAATTCTCCCTCCTCAGCCTTCCAAGTTGCTTGGACTACAGGCACATGCCACCATGCCTAGCTAAATTTACTTTTTTTTTTTTGAGTTGGAGTCTCTGTCGCTCAGGTTGAAGTACAGTGGCATACTCACGGATGATTAAATGAGAGGACTGCCTGAGCCCACGGGTTTGAGACCAGGCTAGGCAACTTGGTAAGCTTTCTACTTCAGCCTTCTAAGTAGCTGAAACCACAGGCACATGCCACGATGCCTGGATAATTTTTTTATTTATTGTAGAGATGAGGTCTCGCCATGTTGCTCAGGCTGGTCTCGAACCCCTGGGCTCAGGTAATCCTCTCTCCACCTCCCAAAGTGCTGGAATTACAGGCGTGAGTCACTGTACCCAGCAAGATTTTTTTTAAAAATTTCCACTGTGACTTGTTCTTTGACCCATTGGTTATTTACAAGTGTCTTGTTTAATTTCCAAATCCTTAGGATTTTCCAGGTATCTTTTTGTCATCCATTTCTATCTTAATTCCCTTGTAGTCAAGGAGCATCCTCTGCAAAATTTCAATCTTTTCATATTGACCGAGACTTGTTTTATGGCCAGCATAGAGTCTATCTTGGTGAATGTTCCCTGTACATTTTTTTAAATGTATATTCTGCAGTTGTTGGGTGGAATAGTCTATAAATTCTATCACTGTCGATTAGGTCACCTGGTTGGAGTGTTGTCAAGGCCTCCTGTATCCTAACTGGTTTTCATTCTGTTTATTATAACCACACGGACTCCATGGCACTTGCTCTCCAGACACAAAGAAGGATGGGGGGAGCAACATGAAGTTACTGCACATTCATTTACAACAACAGACATGATTTGGGAATCATTCTAATTTTCATTCTACTCATAGTCAATTATCAAATAAGGAATGTTGAAGACTCCAACTCGGCAGATGTATCTATTTCTCTACTCGTCTAAGTATGTTTTTGCAAGGCCAGGCTCGGTGGCTCAACGTATAATCCCAGCACTTTGGGAGGCTGAGGTGAGTGGATTGCCTGAGCTCACGGGTTCGAGACCAGCCTGGACAACTTGGTGAGACCTCGTCTCTACAATAAATAAAAAACTAGCTGGTGCGAAAGTGCGTGCCTGTAGTTCTGGCTACTTGGAAGGCTGAGGTGGAAGGATCACTGGAGGCCAGCAAGTCAGCGCTGGGGTGGACATAAGCACACCCCTGTACTACTCCAGCCTGGGTGATGGAGTGAGACGCCAACTCAAAAAAAAAAAAAAGGAATGTTTTTGCTCCATGTAACTAGAAGCTCTGTTAGTAGGTACACACTCATTTCATATCATTGTGAAATGTTCAGAGAGCTTTAAAACAAAAACAAAAACTACAATAGATCATGCCACGTTCACCCTTAAGCCCCGTCAAGACTTTTTGCTGTGCTTCATGCAGTCACACCTGTACTGTCATCTGTGAAGGGCTCTGTGGAATTTACATGCTCTGTCCACATCTCTGACTGAGTATCACTGGTGTTTCTTCACCTCCTAGCACAATTCAAGGTTTTTCTAACTTCAGGGCCTTAAACCTTTCATGATCACCTCTGCTACTGTCAAACTCAGTACAGAGAAGAGAGCTAGATTCACACCATAGGAAACCAACATGGTCCTAATTCTCTTCCTGTCTACAGCCAGCGTTTCGTTTGTCTGAGATGTTCTTAAGTCTTTGCTTAGATATAAACAAATATTTAAGTCCCTTCTGTCAGAAAGAAATTATGAAATAGAAACTATACATTTCTTTTTGGGGGGGAGACAGGGGGAACAGGGTCTCACTCTATCGCCCAGACTGGAGTGCAATGGCACGATTATAGTTCACTGCGACCTCAAACTCCTGGGCTCAAGGGGTTCTACTGCCTCAGCCTCCAGAATAATTGAAACTACAGGTGAGAGCCACCACACTCAGTTAATTCTTACATTTTTTTTGTAGAGATGGGATCTCAATCTATAATCCAGGATGGCCTCAAGCTATCCTCCCACTTCAGCCATTCAAAGCATTAGGATAATAGGCATAAGCCACCACACTTGGCTTAAATTTCTTACTTAACAAAGGAATCATCTTATTATGACTGAAGTGTTTTTGTCCCCCACCATTCATATATTAAAATACCAAAAACCCCAGGTGATGGTATTAGAAGGTAAGGGCCCTAAAAGGTGATTAGGTTATGAGGATGGAGACCTAATGACTAGGATTAGTGCCCTCATGAAAGTGACACTAGTAGCTCTCCAGATCCCTGTGCCACAGGAGGACACAATGAGAAGGTGCCATCAATAAACTAGGAAGAAGGCCCTTACCAGACAGACACCGAATCAATCACCAGTGCCCTGACTTTAGACTTGCCAGTCTCCAGAACCATGAGAAGTATGTTTCTGTTGTTTATAAGCCACCCCATTTATGGTATTGTGTTACGGCAGCCCAAATTAAGACACTCCATTTAGAATGTTCTCTCTCACTTCATTTCCTAAGTTCAAGACACCGAGGTGAAGATGATAAGGCCCTCAAATTCACTTAAAAACAACACCTTTGCCAGGCAAGGTGGCTCATGCCTATAATCCCAGCACTTTGGGAGGCCGAGGTGAGAGGATGGCCTGAGTCCATGGGTTCAAGATCAGCCTGGGCAACTTGGTGAGACCTCATCTCTACAATAAATCAAGAAAAATTAGCCAGGCATGATGGCGCATGCCTGTGGTTCCAGCTACTTGTAAGGCTGAGGCGGAAGGATCGCCTGAGCCCAGCGGGTCGAGGCTGCGGTGACCATGAGAGTGCCACTGCACTCCAGCCTGGGCACAAGAGTGAGACTCCAACTCGATAAAACAAAACAAAACAAAAAACACCTTAATTGATTATAAAATACATGTGTAGTCTCCAATGCTTTAGCCAGTGTCAAGGCTTGTGAAGTATTGTTTTAGATAATTGCCTAAAGTAGAAAAACTATGACTAGTGGGAAAATTAACGACAGCTCCCAAATCCTGTCTTTTGATGTAAATAAATTGGCAGTCCCTTCACATCGGCAGTGCCCTCTTCCCTTGGGTTGGGAGATAAAGCTCTATGGATCTCCTGTGGTTTATGTTTTTTGGGTTTTTTGTGGAAACATAGTCTCACTCTGTTGCCCAGGCACATGACCACGGCTCACTACAGCCTCCAATTCCTAGGCTCCAGCAATCCTCCTACTTCAACCTCCTGAGAAGCTGGGACTACGGGCACACACCACCACAGTCAGCTAATTAGTCTAATTATTTTTTGTGGTGACGTGGTCTCACTATGTTGCCTAGGCTGTCCGCTGGAGCGCTAACAAAGGCTTCCCAAATGCCAGGCAGCACTTTTCACTCATTACTCTTGAACAACCAGCTCCGACTCATTCCTTCTCAGAAAGGCCTTCCCAGAAGGTCCCCCCCTTCTTTCTCTCCACTTTCTCTTTTATACCACCCAACTTTCTTCTTTCTGTCACTTCTCACAATCAAGGACCTTTGGTTAAATCATTTTCTCATTTACTGCTTGCCTCCTCCAACTAGAATAGAAGCTTCCTTGAGGGTGAGGACCTTCTGTAGTTAACTGCTAAAGTCCATGTGACACCAAGTGACATGGTTCATGCCTAATCCTAGCACTTTGGGAGGTCAAGGTGGGAAGACTGTTTGAACCCAGGAGTTCAGGACAGGCTTGGGCAACATAGCAGGACTTTGTTTCTACAAAAAGTAAAAAAAATTAGCAAGGCATGGTAGCACGTGTCTGTAGTCTTAGCTACTCAGGAGTCTGAGGCAGAAGGATCACCTGAGCCCAGGAGGTTGAGTCAGCCATGAGGCCATGATTGTACCACTGCACTCCCGTCTGGGCAACAGAGTGAGACCCCTATTCAAACAAACAAACAAACAAACAAACAACCTAAATGGATAGAAAGAGCTGGAGGAAAAGAACTGGACAGAAACAAAGACAAGGAGCCATTTAGGTTCAAGCAGAGGGATCTTTTGGAAAATGATGGTAGTGATAACCAGAAGAAGGGAAATTTACAGAGAGTTAACACAGGAGGTAGAAACAAAGACGAGAAAAGGCCAAGGGTTCCAAAGAAATAAAGAAGTGCTCTCTTGTTGCCGAGTGAAGATACCTCCTACAGAAATGAACACCAAAGAGACTTGAATAGAACTAACGTATCAACTATTGTATACAGGATCAGAAAATCAGTCTTAATTTATGTCTAAAGAAATGACGTTCCCAATGGAAAGGCACAGGAAATATCAGCACTATTTTTGTTTGGTAAGATGAAAATGTAGCCGGGCTCAGTGGCTCAGTCTATAATCCCAGCACTTTGGGAGTCTGAGGTGAGTGGATTGCCTGAGCCCAAGGGTTCGAGACCTGTCTGGGCAACTTGGTGAGACCTCATCTCTACAATAAAATAAAAAATGAGCCAGGCGTGGTAGCACGTGCCTATAGTTCCAGCTACTTGGAAGGCTGAGGCAGAAGGATCGCCGGAGCCCAGCAGGTCGAGGCTGCAGTGGCCGGGAGCGGCCACTGCACTCCAGTCTGGGTGACAGAGTGAGACTCCAACTCAAAAAAAAAAAAAGATGAAGATGTTCCAGAGACAGACAGTGGTGAATGCGGCCCAAGAATGTGCCTGTACTTAATGCCACACCTGAAAATGGTTGAAGTGGCACATTTTATGTTATGCATATTTTTCCACAATAAAACACATAAAAAATAAGACACCATTATTCAATTTTTTCACTTAAAATAAAGACTTTTATATAATGTACTTCATGGTGTTTATTCGCCTATTTCTACCTTTGTGAATTTGTACTTCCTTAAGCCAAATACATTCTGAGGAGTTATTCCAACATAATCTTTAATTTCCAGGTCCCTGTCTTTTTTCCTCCCTTTTCCTGTTTGGAAGCATCCATCATGCCTGGAGCACACATGTCTCTGGTCAAATGTCTTGTTTAGGCAGACAGAGACCATCTTTGCCAAGAGAGGGGTACAGACAGCACTCTTCTGATCTGCCTCCTTCTTGCCCTAACAGAGAGCTTCCTTCTGGTTGGGGATTCTAGGAAACATTTTACTGTCCCCTGCTTCTTCTCATTCTACCAAAAGATATGCTGAAGGGAAAAGGGCTTCGTAGGGCTGACTGGACTTTCTCCTCTGGGACCACAGTTCCTGGGTCTCTGAACCAAAATAAGAAAGTAAAGGAAATTCTACATTTCAACCCATATTTCAGTTCGATAAAATAATTTGCCTTTCCTCCGCCAAGCTGTCACACTCTTTCAAGAATGCACACGGGACCTATCTTGAAGCAGGCTGCTACAGAGACAATAATTATTGAGCAAAGGCAGGAAGCCAGATAATAATGAACATTTTCACAGATGGGTGGATAACCTTTGGGAGTCCCTCTAGTAAACAGAGGTGAAAATCTGAAAGAGGAAAGCCATGGTTAAAAGAGGCAACAGTCCGACACTTCACACTAAACAAGAATCCCATGAAGTAGGTAGATAAGACACTATTCTGACTAAACAATTGCATTAATACAACCTCTTACATAGCATTTATGTGCTAGGGGTTTTTCAATAAGCCTTCCCATATTAACTCATTTAATCCTTGTAACAACCTAATAAGATAGCACTATTAGCCCCATTTTTTGTTTTGAGTCAGGGTCTCTGTCGCCCAGGCTACAGTGCAGTGGCACGGTTATAGCTCACCACATCCTCAACCTCCTAGGCTCAGGCAATCCTTCAGCCTCAGCCTCCTGAGTGGCTTGGAATATAAGCGTGCGCTACCACACCCAGCTATTTTTTAATTTTTTGTAGAAACAATGTCTCACTATGTTGTCTAGGTTGGTGTCGAACTCCTGGGCTCAAGCTATCCTCCCACCTCAGCCTCCCAAAGTGCTAGGATTACAGGCTTGAGCCACCACACCCGGCCACTATGATCCCCATTTTATAGATGAAGAAACCGAGACACGGGTTAAATAACTTGTCCAAGATCACACAGCTATACTAAATATTCAACCAATAAATATTTCTGTCAGTAAAAAAACAAAAATTATGAATGTAAAACAATAATAATTCATGTATTTAGTACATGTGATGTGTTAAGCACCATGTGAGCATTTCATATACATTGTTGCCAATACTTCAGTAAGCCCAGTTAGAATGGTGTTATTACCCCATTTAACAGATGCACCTGGCCGGGCACGGTGGCTCAAGCCTGTCATCCCAGCCCTTTGGGAGACTGAGGCAAGAGCCTGAGCCCAGGAGTTCGAGACCAGCCAGAGCAACTTGGCGAGACCTCATCTCTACAATAAATACATTAAAAAAATTAGCCAGGTGTGGTAGTGCATGCCTGTAGTTCCAGCTACTTGGGAGGCTGAGGCAGAAGGATCGCCGGA
>NW_007253991.1:360956-391242 GCF_000164805.1 Carlito syrichta
CCCCCCCCCCCAGAAAAAAACAGATGTGCCTAAGCGGCTTACATAAGGTCACCACCGGGAAATGGCAGCACCTGGATGAAACTAGGACGCTGACACTAAAGCTCATGATCCTTCTGTCCTACGGATTCTCACCTAACAAGGAACAGTAATGGCACATGCTCACAATGCCAACGATGAACGTGGTCAGTGTTAGAATGGCTGTTCTTGAACTTCAGTGGCATGAGACTCGCCTGAGAAGTATACAATGCAGATTCCCAGGCCCTGCGCCCAGATTCGAAATTATTAGATCTGGCAAGGGCCGCAGGAACCTGCCCAAATGTAAATGTTTTTGAATGTTTTATTGTGAGATCCCTTTAGGCTTACGGAAGAGTTGCAAAAGGTTCAGAGAGTTCTCATGTGTCTTGCACCCAGCTTCGCCTTGTGTTAATAATAAATGTTTATTTATTTGAGGTCTCATTCTGTTGCCCAGGCTGGAGTGCAGTGGCATGATCATGGTTCACCACAGCCTCAACCTCCTGTGCTCAGCTGATCCTTCCACCTCAGCCTCCAGAGTAGCTGAGAATACCAGTGAGTGTCATCATACCCGACTAATTTTTTTTTTTTTTGAGTTGGAGTCTCACTTTGTCACCCAGGCTGGAGTGCAGTGGCATGCTCACGGCTACCACAGCCTTGACCTGCTGGGCTTGGGTGGTCCTTCCACCTCAGCCTTCCAAGTAACGAACTACAGATGTAACCCACCACACAGGCTAATTTTTGTGATTTATTGTAGAGACGAGGTCTCACCAAGTTGCCCAGGGTAGTCTCGAACAATCCTCTCACCTCGGCCTCCCAAAGTGCTGGGATTTTAGGTTGAGCCACCGCACCCAACCCCAGCTAATTTAAAAAATTTTCTTTGTAAAGATGAGGTCTCACTATGTTGCCCGGGCTGGTCTGGAACTTCAGGGCTCAAGCAATTCTCCCGCCTTCCTTTCCTGAAGTACTGGGTTTATAGGTGTGTGCCACCATACCCAGCTGCCTTATATTAGCATCTTATATAGCAACAGAATATTAATCATGATGTAATATGACTGGTTAACTTATAAAACTTACTCAGATGTCACCAGTGTTTCCACAGATCTCCTTTTTCTGTTCCAAGGTCCAAATGAGAATCTTGCCTTGCAATTACTGTCACATCTCCTTAGTCTCCTTCAATCTGTGCCACCTCCTGGCTTTCCTTGTCTTTCCATGATCTTGACACTTTTGAAGAGTGCCAGTCAGCTACTTTGTACAATACCCCTCAACTTGGGCATCAAGTGTTTTTTCATGATTAGATCGAGGTCACACATTGTCAGAAAGAACACCCCAGAGATGAACCCTTCACCCAGAGATGAGCTCATATCACCTGGATGTATGTGGCACTGATATGTATTACCAGTGATGCCAGCTTTGAAGGTGACAAAGGTGGAGTCTGCCAACATTCTCCACAGTAAACTGATTATTTTCCCCCTTCTAGTTATTTAATTTTTGAAGGAGGTCCTTTGAAATCTTATAAATATCCTGCTTGTGGTTAAACCGTCACCCTTTAATTTTAGCATTCACCAGTAGATCTTACCTGCAGTAATTATTACCATGGTGTTCTAATGGAGAGTTTCCATTTCCCCTCATTCTTTCCACATGTATAAACTGAACTTCTTCCACAAGTAAGAGATGTAATTTCTCCCCATATTGGACTTTCTCCTCTGAGACCACAGAGGAGTATTTATATTAGTATCCATTTAAGTATTTATATATTAGTGTGAACTTAAAAAAATTTTATTTAGGAAGTTATAATTGAATATTGTCATTATTTTTATTTTTATTTTTTTTGAGTTGGAGTCTCACTCTGTCGCCCAGACTGGAGTGCAGTGGCCGCTCCCGGCCACCGCAGCCTCGACCTGCTGGGCTCCGGCGATCCTTCCGCCTCAGCCTTCCAAGTAGCCGGAATTACAGGCGCGCACTACTGCGCACGGCTGATTTTTTAATTTATTGTAGAGATGAGGTCTTGCTGCCCAGACGAGTCTTGAATCCGCGGGCTCAGGCAATCCACTCACCTCAGCCTCCCAAAGGCGCGGGATTACAGGCTGAGCCACCGAGCCCGGCGAATATTGCCATTATTTATTTTGTGGCTCAAGTTCTTCCAACTCTAGTCATTTGGAGCTCTTTCAGAATGGTTCCTGTGCCCTTTCAATATGAACCCTCCCCATTAAAAATTATTTTTATTATTCAAAAGTATATGTTTTTAGCACATCCTTACTTTCTGGCACCACAAGATAATTGAGGCTCTATTTATCTACATATCTATATATTTATCTATTTATCTGTGTATACACACACACACACACACACACACACACATATATTTATTTTTAAAAACGAGTCCACACTGTTACTGATCTCAGGAATCTCTGTGTTTGTATGTGTATGCATGTGTATGTTTGAGAAATTATTTGTTAAAGAAAAGGAGAAATCTGAGCTTAGATTATTAGGGTGTTAGGCTAAGTTGTAAGAAATAGTTATTGTTTTAATAAGTGAGCCTGCAGGTGGGGGAGTGGAGTATTGTCTCCAAGTAGCATGGCAGGGGGTAATGTGCACAGCATCTTGGGAAGACAGTGACAGACCAGCCTGGAATGAAAAATTTCTGATTTGGAATAATGTTGAAAGTTAACAGGTAAACCTAGTCAGAATGAGAATAAACACCAGGCCAAGAGGTTTCAACTTGATCCTACAAAGGAACAGGGACCCTAGGAAGATTCTGGGCTGGGATCCACCTGGTGGGAACAGCATTCAAAATGCCAAAATGCAGGAATGGCTGCAGGAGGGAAGAGACACAGGTGGCAGAGAGATGAGTAAACAGGTCAGTACAATAACGCTTTTCTCTATTATCTTTGCCACGTTTATTTTTTGTCTTAATGTAAATACATCCAGACCCAGAACACCTGGTCAGAAAAAGGCCGGTACGTTTATGGCTCCGTAATTCTGGTGCATTTGAATGTCCTTGCAAACGTGAGCAGATAGCTGGCACACGTTATGAAAAGCTCTGAAGCTCTGTCTTTTTTGTTTCTTATTGGTTTACCATTTTAAAAAAACTCTGAATTCCACAATACACAAATTCATGCTTGTGTGTTAAAAAAACATACAAACAATTCAGCAGCCAACAGGCTAAGAAGTTCAAGTCGCTCTTTGCTTTCTCCTTATCCCCATCAGTCCCCAATTCAGGCCCCTCAACCCTCTCTTGTCTTCAGAATTAACCAACATTAACAGGTCAGTGACCACCATCCTGGGTTGTTTCTATGTATTTATCTTAGGTGGGATCTATATAAGGCCAGGAAGTCAGATCTCACCTTAAGTGCTACCTTCTCAGAGACCCTTACTCCATCACTCTTTAAACTCTTCTTTCCTAATTCTTATGACCTGACATTAACTTATAATTAACTTATTTTTTTGTCATTCCTCTCTAACTTGTAATATGAGCTCCACTAGAGCAGGAAATTTGGATATCTTATTCACAGTCACATTTCTAGGGCCAGTCACATAGTTGATGCAATAAGCATCAGGGAATAAATAGTGTGTGTAAATGTTTATACACATACACACGAACTTATATACTTTTTGCATTAAAAAAAAAACCAGTGGAATTATCCTATACATACTATAGTTTCCAACTGTCTACTTTGAGATGTTTCCCTTTCATTTTATTTATGCAGAGAACAAAGAACATCCTGTTCAATGCTGTATATTCTCAAGTATATCCTTTGATATTGTTAAAATAGTCAAAGACAGTGAAGAGTATAAAGAACACTTGGGAGGTGTTATATCTATATAATGCTTTCTTTCTTATTTTTTGAAAAAAAAATACATATATGCTTTGGGATATATGTACAAAAATAAGTATGCATTCTTGATTAAGTAGTGGTCCACCATTTTAACAGCTTTAATCTGAGATTTTAAGGTGGTTCATTTAGCTAAATTATTAGCTTAAAGTGGGGTGGCACAGGAGAAAATTGAAGCATATCAATTTTTATTTTTGCTTCTATTGTGCCCCCTTGTGGAATTACATATAATTTACATATTCATTTTTGTGACATTTTAACAAAGAGCAGGTGTGTACCAACATTATGGCTTCCATCAATGAAGTAGATTCCTCTGATCAGTTTAATCCTTGCAAACAAAATTCAGATTGCCTCTGAGTTGGGCAAATCAATGATGGCTTTGTTCAGGATGGTTCTCCTAAAATCCGGGCTCATTAAACTTGTGGTTGGTCTTCGATTTCATCGTTTCAGCTGTGTAGCCAACTGTCAGAACCGCATGCAGGACATTTTCCACAGGACTTGCGTAACTGAAGGTATCTGGTTTCTCCGGCATGTTCTGAGATAATGGCACTCTCAGATCTTCCATCTGCTTCCATGCTCCCTTTTGGCTTGCTTCCTCCTGTTATCAGGTGTTGCAATCCCAGCCAACAAGTACACAGTATCCCTCCTTGTTGGTGGTAGAAGGCATTCTGTTAGCCATGGCAACTGTCATTTAAAGCAGAGACTAGTTTCTCAGTCAGATGGTGCCTCTCCAGAGAATGTGTTCTCTGCTAGAAAGTTGCTGAAAACAGAATCACTGGGCCACAAGAACTCTTCATGTAAATTGAAGTTTTTGTGACTTTCTAACAAAGAGCAGGTGTGTACCAATGCCATGGCTGCATGACTATACTATAGGAGAATCTTGGGCTCTGAAAACTTCATTGTAGCTCTTCATGTAAATAGGGATGATTTTCTTTCTTTTTTTAAATTTTTTTGAGTTGGAGTCTCACTCTGTCGCCCAGACTGGAGTGCAGTGGCCGCTCCCAGCCACCGCAGCCTCGACCTGCTGGGCTCCGGCGATCCTTCTGCCTCGGCCTTCCAAGTAGCTGGAACTACAGGTGCACGCTACCACGCCCGGCTAATTTTTGATTTATTGTAGAGATGAGGTCTCACCAAGTTGCCCAGGTGGATCTCGAACCCACAGGCTCAGGCAATCCACTCATCTCAGCCTCCCAAAGTGCGGGATTACAGGCTGAGCCACTGAGCCCGGCTAGGGATGATTTTCAAAGGAAAATTTCCCTTTTCTTATATTTGAGGATCCAATCCAACTAACATTTGCTGAGTATATACTAGGTTCAGGGCTCAGCACTTTTATAAATGTTATATCTTTAGATCCTCTCCATCACTTTTCTGAAATAGTTGTTGAAGCACTTTCTATAAGACTAACCATCCATTCGTCTGTCTGTCATTCATTGTCTGTCCCTCCAGCCCTCTATCTACCCACTCACCCTTTCACCCATTCATCCATCCAAAGAGTTTTACAGACTGCCTTTGTTAATATACATCAGACATTACGCTAGGTGCTCAGGATCAAAGATCTTTGTCCTGATAGGGCTTATATGCTCGTGAGAGAAGCCAAAAAATAAAACAAATAAGTTATGTAGTATTCTAACTTTGAATATAGTAGAATAGGGGAAAAATAAAGCAGGGAAAGGGAACAATTAGGAATACAAAAGCCTCGCTAAACTGGTGAGTCTGAGCACAAATGTTCTATTGTTTTCTCTCAAGTCAGACTCACTCTGTCACTTTGGCTGGAGTACAGTGGCCCAATCATAGGTCACCGCAGCCTTGAACTTCTGGGTTCAATCCTTCCATCTCAGCCTCCCAAGTAGCTGGGGCTTGTGACTACAGGCAGGCACCACCATGGCTGGCTAATTTTTTTTTTTTTTTTAGTGACGACATCTCGCTATGTTGCCCAGGTTGGTCTTCAACTCCTTGCCTCAAACAGTCCTTCTGCCTCAGCCTCCCAAAGTGTTAGGATTATAGGCATGAGCCACCATATCCAGCGGACATATGTTCTATTTTTTTTTTAACCCATTTAACAGTTAAATAATGGAAACTTCAGGGAAATCTTCCAAAGGAGGTATTTTTGGAACACTTTAGGAATGTTTTCCACAAGTGCAGAAGACGCTGGCACTAACAAACTGTAAGAAGTAGGGCCGAATGACTATACTATAGGAGAATCTTGGGCTCCAATCCAAGCGCCAAGATTTATCCCAGGAAAAGGAAACTACATTCCAGTTTCCTCATTTGTAGAGGGGATACAAACAGTTGTGAAGAGTTGATGAAACAGTAAATCTAAGGATCCCGGCTTGTGGTAAGAGCAGCAGTCTTGGGTGGTCTTCAGCCACCTACCACACATTCCTCTTCTTCCAGTGGTATGTCTTGAGGACATATTTTAAAGCACATTTCTCAAACTATTCTTAACTGGACCTCACAGGAAGAAATGCACTTTCATCACAATTTTAGTACGTGAATACATAAATACATAAAATAGAAATGATAAAAATAAAATTTATTGTTTCTACATGAAATGTATGTCCATTAATTTCTATTCTATTCTATTCTACTTTATTTTGTTTTTTTAAAAAAGCTGATAATAGCCGGGCTCGGTGGCTCGGTGCTTTGGGAGGCCGAGGTGATTGAATTGCCTGAGCCCGCGGAGTCAAGACCCACCCGGGCAACTTGGCAAGAGCTCATCTCTACAATAAATCAAAAAAATTAGCCAGGGGTGATAGTGCATGCCTATCATTCCAGCTACTTGGAAGGCTGAGGCAGAAGGATCGCCGGAGCCCAGCAAGTCAAGGCTGCGGTGGCCAGGAGCATGTCACTGCATTCTAGTCTGGGCGACAGAGTGAGACTCCAACTCAAAAAAAAAAAAAAAAGCTGACAATAATCCACTCAGTTAGTTTTAAGAGTCACTGGTGGGTTACTCCCCACAATTTGAGAAACACAGAATAGTCAAACAGTTAACAAAAAACAGTCCTTCTATGTCCCCCATCATATTTCCCATTCTCAGAGAAAACTAACAATTCCAATTCTTTAAATGGCTTCTGTGGGTATGTACCTTCATGTCTCTAATAATATATCTTATCTATTGACTTCCTACCCTGAAAGAATAGGATTTAGCGCTCTTTCACACAAACTCCTAACCCCACAAGACACACACACACACACACACACACACACACACACACACACACACACACTTCCTATCCCCCAATGGTTATATCAAAATATTGTTTAGATCAATATACAACATTATCTTATGATGATCATGTATACACTATTGCCAGTTAAGCCACAAAATAAACTCTAATACTTTCCCTCTCTGTACAACTCTGTTTTTCCTGGAATTAATAATTGCCCTTTTTGCTATCACTAGTTTGCTTGGTTTTCTATGTTTATCAAAGTTTCTTCCACAGCTTCCCGATGTGCTCCAACCAGAATCCTGTGTAGTGATCATCTCCCTTCCCCTGATATTCCTTTTGTGTCCCCTCTGTGTGGTATTCCCTGCTGCTTGGATCCCACGTCTTCCTCTTTCTTGAAGTACTCCATTTTAGTGGAGCCATGACCCAGTAGCTCCTTGAGAGAGGACTTACAGGAGGTAAATATTTTGAAATGATGCACATCTGAAAATGTCTCATACTAATCATACACCTGACTTGTAGTTTGGCTGGGTATAGAATTCTAGATTTAAAATAATGTTGCCTGTGAATTTTTAAAGGCATTTCTCCAATATTTTAGTACTTTGCCCATTGCTGATGAGGAGTATAATTTCTGGACGTGACCTTTCCCCCTTTTCTGAGAGCTAATATTATCTTCTTTTTCTCTCTATTGTCCTAAAAGTTCAAGTCAATCTGCCTGATGCTACACGGTTTTTAACTTACACGTAATAGTCTCTTGGTGGATTCTCTCAATCTGGAAACTTATGTCTTCTTATCCTGGGAAATTTTTTCTTGAATTAATTTCACTATTGATTCCCTACTCTTTGTTTTTTTTTACTTTTTCCCCAGATATCCTATTGTTTAGCTATTGGACCAGTCTCTAACTTTCTGGTACTTCTATTGTTATTCTCTATCTCTTTAGTTTTCATTTGGCTTTTGCTCCACTTTTAGGAAATATTTTCTTAATTTTTTTCTTCCAATTATTTTATGGAGTTGTTCATTTCTGCCATATTTTGAATATATAGGCTATTTTTAATCCTCTTATTTTTTATAGAATTCCATCCTTCTTTCATACATACAATATCTTAATTTATCTGAGGATCCTAATAATTTCTTTAGAAGTTTTATTCATCCTGCATGTGTTATTTTCTCTAGGTTGATTTTCTGTTTCTTTTTAACTCCGTATTTCCTAATAGAGGGTTTCTTCAAGGGTCTAGTGATTGCTGGATCTCCATTCATATTTGAGAGCTATATGGAAGTAGGTGAATGGGGCCTGTTAGCTGTGTACTTCAGTGGCAGATGCTCTGGCAGGCCACCTTAATGATGGGGAATATCCTAATGTCAGTGTTCTTAAATCCCCACAGATCTCTCTTTCTCTCTCTCTCTCTCTCTCTCCTTTTTTAAACACAGGGTCTCACTCTGTTGCCCCAACTAGAGTGCAATGGCACAATCATAGCTCACTGCAGCCTCAAACTTCGGGGCTCAAGTGATCTTCCTGCCTCAGCCTCAAGTAGCTGGGACTACAGGCGTGAGCCACCATACCCAGCTAATTTCTATTTTTTGTAGAGCCAGGTTCTTGCTTTGCTGCCCAAGCTGGTCTTGAACTCTTGGCCTCAAGCAATCCTTCCACCTCGGCCTCCCAAAGTACTGGGATTACAGGTGTAAGCCAACATGCCCAGTCCTGGAAAGCATCATTTTCTTTGTAAGGTTCTGGGGTCTGTGCAGAAGAAAAAGCCTAGAATTTTAACATTCATATGTAAGTTTTGGATTGAATCTCATGTTTTCAACATAACGCCTCAATTGTGTCTGAATTCTTTTAGCCCGGGAACCCTCTCTTTTGCCTTCTTAAGAAATTTAATTTCCAATATTTTGCCCAAGGAAGGGAGAGTCAAATTCCCAGTTAAATAGCATGAAACAGGCAATGTGAGAGTCTGTTTCTCTGAGATGAGACTAAACCTTCTGATTTTAGGCTCATCTTTACTTCTTGGTTTAATTGCCATTTCCTATTCTCCTGTTATGTTTGTCCTATAATAGATTTGTGCTTGTTAAACAGTTAATTATAGCCAGGCGTGGTGGCTCATGGCTATAATCTCAGCACTTTGGGAGGCGGAGGCGAGAGGATTGTCTGAATCTGGGGGGTTTGAGACTGGCCTGGGCAACTTGGCAAGACCTTGTCTCTACAATAAAATTTAAAAATTATCAGGCACGAAGGCATACGCCTGTAGTTCCAGCTAGTCGGCAGGCTGAGGAAGAAGGATCATCTGAGCCCAGCAGATCTAGGCTGTGGTAGCCATGAGCATGCCACTGTACTGAAGCTTGGGTGACAGAGTGAGACTTCACCTCAAAAAAAAAAAAAAGCTAATTATCAGATAGGCCTTGTGGCTCATGCCTGTAATCCCAGCTACTTGGGAGGCGGAGGCAGGAGGATCACTTGAATTCAGGAGTTCAAGGCTGCAGTCAGCTATGATCATGCCTCTGTACTCCAGACTGAGTGACAGAGTGAGACCCTGTCTATAAGGAAAAAAAAATTAGTTATCGACTTTAGTGTAGTTTTAGGAAAGAATGAATATAAAAGTAAATTTTTGCTTGCCATCTTTAGTCAAACACAAATGTAGTTGACTAAACTTCTCTTCCATTCTGAGAGCTTCCAATATCCTTTCAATCAAGTCCTCTTCTGATTAATTCAGCCTGAGTCAATTATGATTGTTTGCAACAAAAGAACTATGTTACACTAGGTAATCAACAAATATTAGTTGTTATTCTTGGTCATGCTTCATAACCAATATAATGACTCTTCAGTTCTTGAACTACTAGGATGCTAATTAAGCTGGGGTCAAAAAGACAATTCCCTACAAAGTGGCTGATGTCATAATAGGAGTGTTATCTGCTGGGGCATGTTACAAATTTGTTTTGTGTTGGTTATGGCTTGGTCAATTGGGCGAAAAAAACCAAAAAGTTGCTGCTATAACCCCAGACAAAGTCTTTTTGGGGACAAGAGTTCATGATCTCAGTAGTTTCATATGCCATATATCAATCCTAATTTATATATAGATATATATATAATGTATGTTTATATATAAGTATAATAAAAAATAGCAGCTAACACATTTCATCTAAGTTATCTAATTTATTGGCAATTAGTCATAGTACTGCTTTATAATTCTTTTGTTTTGGTAATATTGGTAGTCCCCTCTTTCCTTCCTGATTTTAGTAATTTGAGTCTTCTCTCTCTTTTTCTTGCTCACTCTACCTAGAAGTTTGTCAATTTTGTTGATCTTTTCAAAGATTCACTTTTGGTTTGAAGGGAGGGAGTGGGTCATGGTTCAAATGTCATAGATTCTCGTACTTCTTACCAAGTTTTAGTATATTTTCTTGAATAAATGTTTCTTCATTTGCTTAGGTCCTTAGAACAATTTCCAAAGTATTTAGATAGTTATTTTAAAAATACTTTTCACTAGCTATGATTGTTTCACTGGGGAGCAATTTCACAGACCTCCTAATGCTACCATTTTGGAAGTTGTTAGCTTACCATGCTCTTTTTCTAATGCAGTTGCCAAGTTTCTAGAATTTGGATGTCATACTGCTTTGAGCAATCACTATACTCATGGAGTGAACCTTATAAGGGACAGAGAGAGAGACAGACAGAGCCCTGATGACCTTATGTGAGACAGGATCTAGCTGTGCTGGGGATCAGCCCTACTGGACTAGACTTTGCAGTTAGATAAACCAATAAATTTAACTTCCTTCTTTGCTTAGCTAGTTGAAAATGAGTTTCTCTCACATGTAACCAAGAATATCCTGAATGTCAAATTTTTAATCATGTGTGAGTAAATGATAAATATTGTGGAAAGCTTATTCAACAAAATTGGTAGCTAGGATCATTTCATGTAATCATTTTGGTAGTTAATCTTATCGATCTAATTTATGGGCTCTTGGTGCTTGATGAAATGTATAGACATCATTTATGGTGATTCTAATTGATGTTCTTCTTAATAAGGATTTTTAATATATTCGTGTTTGTCTGTCAATATTTGTTAATATCCAAAAGGCTGGACCCAAGGATGTTTCAATGTTAATTGCAAATGCTGAGGTATAATAATAATATGACAGAGATCTGACCTTAATTATGAAAAGTTCTAAAAAGTATGATAAGCCTCCCTTTTCCATCAGCTTACAGCTAACTCATTAAGGCATCTCTGATTGTATATAGATTTCCAAACACTGGAAAAAGTTCCAGGCCTCTAACAAACTATAAGGAGAAAAGGGAACAGCATATGTTATTGCCGTCAACATGATACCTAAAATCTAGGTAATCTAAGATTTTTATTTATTTGACATGGTACTACTCCTTTGATACTAAAGAATGAGACAAGTTTCTTGGAAATAAGGAGTCGGAAAACTTTCAGGACAAATTTATAGGTCAAAGCTGTAAGTAATTTTATCCTGTCCCTTTTGGTTCCAGGTAGGGTGTGGCATGTTGCTCCATGGGTTCTTTGACTTCACCACAGAAAAGCATTTCAGAGTGAGTCCTAAGTATAGTTTAAGCCAGAATTTATTAGAAAGAAAGAGACTTGCCCAATGGGCATGGATGCCTTAAGAGAAAGGACACATGCTTGCATTTAACAAGCTTTATATACTTTTACATCTGTGATTAAGCTACCATGAGCTAAGAGTGGTGGGCTGCAGGTGTCTGGTCACAAGTTTCGATTGCCATCTACCCACCTACTAAGGTCACAAGGACATTCAAATAATTAAAGTTATTGTCTTACTAGATTTGGGCTTTTCTTAGAACATCGTGTCTGCATTTTGGGTAATTCCTTATTGTTTCTGTAATTTGTGTATTGGTAGATCTACATTCCAGCCCATAAAGTGGTCTGGTCTGGTGTGCCTAGTTGGTTGGGTGAAGGCCATGTCCTGATAAGAAAGATGTCTGAACATTACTCTATTTTAATTTAAACTGCCTACAAGAAATTTATCTATCTATGTCTAGACTGCACCGAATAGCCTACCTCACCTTGATAATATTCTTCTCTAATTCCGTCCCTGAATATGGATGCTTATGGCAAGTGTTGAGAGCAACAAAAACATCAGACATTATTATAATCTTGAAGCTTATCAAAACTTGGAGCCAGGTGCAATGGCTCAACCTGTAATCACAGCACGTTGGGAGGCCGAGGCAAGAGGACTGCCTGACCCTGAGGGTTTGAGACCAGCCTGGGCAACTTAGTAAGACCTCGTTTCTACAATAAATCACAAAAACTAGCCGGGCGTGGTGGTGTGCGTCTGTAGTTCCAGTTAATTGAAACGCTGAGGAGGAAGGATCGCCTAAGCCCAGCAGAAAGAGGCTGCAGTGGCCATGAGTGTGCCACAGCACTCCAGCCTGGGTGACAAGAGTGAGACTCCAGCTCAAAAATAAAAATAAAATTAAAAAATAAAATTTTGTAAAACAAAAACACCTTTTCTGTCTGAGTAAAATCTGAATAGCACCTTATCCTACTTCTTATTATATATTGGGAACCATTTACCAATAAAGTCTCTGAAAAGTCTGTAATCCAGTAATCTCTGTCATATTTTAAATATCTCTAGGGTCCCCAGAGGACCACAATTACTGAAGAGAGAAGTCTTTATAATTAAACAAGCACAGTGTGTAGCAAAATGTATAGTTCTATTATAAAATCTTACTACTTCCAATTAATTTAGGAAACAGTAATATGAATTCATGAAACTCAATTATTCTTACAGAAGTAAAGGCTTTCTGGCATTTACTAAGAAAAAAAAAGGAAAAGTCTTCCAGGATCAACTTTAATGAACAAATTTGACTTATTTGCAATTGGCATATTGTTTTAAATATTTCAAGCTTCTGAATTGCCTGAAATAAATATGCATTTCACAGAGCTTAATCAAGCCATCTGCAGTTTCGTTTGCTTTAATAAGGATCCCACTCCTAGGACCATTACTCACAGAAGTAGAAAAGTAAACTGATCTCTAGGAGTTCATAAATCTTGAATTGGTGGGATTTGAATTCCACTAATTGTACTTGAGAATTGAATAGGCTTGAGTTGCAAAGACCTAAGCTCTGATATTATTCTGATAGTAAAATCTTAGTTGAGAAAGGGTCTGTGAGTTTGGGGACCCTCAGAAAATGGGTAAGATTATACTTTTCAGTCAGTTGACCACCTGCTGGGGTGTGTGCATTTTAGGGTCACCGTTTTCTCTCTTTTTTTTTTTTTTTAAAGTCAGATTCTCACTCTGTTGTCCTGGCTGGAGTGCAGTGACACACTCGCGGCCACCACAGCCTCAACCTGCTGGGTGCAGGTGATCCTTTCGCCTCAGCCTTCCAAGTAGCTGGAACCACAGGCATGTGCCACCACGCCCGACTAATGTTTTAATCTTTTTCTCTTTTTTTTTAGTTGGGGTCTCACTCTGTTGCCCAGGCTAGAGTGTAGTGGCCCACTCACAGCCACCACAGCCTCAACCTGCTGGGCTTAGGGGATCGTTCTACCTCAGCCTTCCAAGTAGCGGAACTACAGGCGTGCACTACCATACCTGGGTGATTTTTTTATTCATTGTAGGGATGAGGTCTCACCAAGTTGCCCAGGCTGGTCTCGAACCCCTGGACTCAGGCAATCCTCTTGCCTCCGTCTCCCAAAGTGCTGGGATTACAGGCCTGAGCCACTGCGCCCAGCCTATTTTTTGATTTTTTTATTGTAGAGACGAGGTCTCGCCATGTTGCTCAGACTGGTCTTGAACCCCTGAGCTCAGGCAGTCCTCTCGCCTCTGCCTCCCAAAGTGCTGGGATTACAGGCTTGAGCCACCGCGCCCGGCCCCACCATTTTCTCTGTGCTGCCTCAGCAGCATACCCAATTTGGTTTTATACAGATGAATTTCAAGGAAAACATGACCTAGACCTTATTTCAAATTACCCTGAAGATCAATACATCTCCCCAATGCCCAAAAATGCCATGTTCATAATCTGCTGTTATGATATACAACTGGGAGAAAGTAAATGTCCTGTCAACCACAATCTCTTTATTATTTTTAAAGAGGGCTAGTTTCCATTATCAGAAGCAGATAAGGAATGCCAGCACCCATTTGTCATTCAAAACAGAACATTTACTTAGCTGGGAATGAGTGGGTTTGTTTTTTAATAGTGGTAATAAAGTCACAATTCAAGGTCAGGAAAAATTCAAATACAGTTCCAACGGGTTGCTAATATTTTAGATAGAGTGGGGAGACAACTTACTAACATTAATTTTGGTTTTCTAATACTTCTTTTTTCCTAAAAGAGATGAGAAGCAGAAACCTAATATTTTTTTCTTGCCTTCTCAAATGGTAAATCCTTTTTACATCACCAACCTCAAGATTTTAGTCTCAATTTGAGATAATCTTTTCTTACCCCAGTTTTTATGCAATTAATCTTATCTCACAACATGCATGAAATTCTGTGACATGTGAAAAACAGGTGATTTCGTGAGTCAGTGAGCTTGGGCAGCAAGTTAGCACCAGCAATACATTCACGCTTTGTTCTATTCTCAGGTCTCTATATAGGAATCACTACAAGTGCCACTTGCCATGTAGGGTTTCCAGACCAATAGAAGGAAAGACTTTTCCTGCTTCAATGTCTCTAGGCACCTCAGAATCAAAATACAACCCAATTTTTTTTTTAAGTTGGAGTCTCACTCTGTTGCCCAGACTGCAGTGTAGTGGCACGCTCCCAGCCACCGCAGCCTCAATCTGCTGGGCTCCAGTGATCCTTCTGCCTCAGCCTTCCAAGTAGCCAGAACTATAGGTGCGCACTACCATGCCCAGCTAATTCTTTATTTATTATAGAGACGAGGGCTTGCCAAGTTGCCCGGGTGGGTCTCGAACTCGCGGGCTCAGGCAGTCCATTTGCCTTGGCCTCCCAAAGTACTGGGATTACAGGCTGAGCCATCGAGCCCGGCCAGTATGACCCAAATTAAGCTTATCTTACCCCTTTACCAAAGCTGCTTTTCTTTTTTTTTTTTTTTTTCTTTTTTTTTGAGTATGAGTCACACTCTGTCGCCAAGACTGGAGTGCAGTGGCACGCTCCCGGCCACCACAGCCTCCACCTGCTGGGCTCCGGTAATCCTTCTGCCTCAGCCTTCCAAGTAGCTGGAACTACAGGCGCGCGCTACCACGCCCTGGCTAATTTTTGATTTTTATTGTAAAAATGAGGTCTCGCCAAGTTGCCCAAGTGGGTCTCAAAACCGCGGGCTCAGGCAATCCACTCACCTCGTCCTCCCAAAGTGCTGGGATTACAGGCTGAGCCACCAAGCCCGGCCCAAAGCTGCTTTTCAACCAGCCTTTTCCATCTCTAAATGATACCGTATCTACTTCTTAGGTTGAACCATAACAAATTGCCTTTTTTTGGGGGGGGTCATGAGTGGTTAAATATTGACAATTTCAAATGGATCAAACTTAATAATTGTTCAGGTCAAAAACCTGGTGAAATCCTTTTCACTTCACTTCCCTTAATCCCTTACAACAAGTCAATCATGAGGGCTGGCAAATTCTATTTCTCAGGCAGATCCTGAATCCATCTATTTCTAAGGTGACCATCATAGCCCAAGCCTCCAAGAACTGGGCTCACCAATTCCGCTTTCCACACTGCAACAAACCAGTGTGTCCTCTTTAAACTCAAGTCAGATCATCTCACTTCCATGCCAGAAAGCATCCAATGGATTCCCACTGCTCTTAAAAGAAAAAACAGACACGCAAACAGGACTTACAGAGCCTGCAAACTCTAGCCTTGGCTAATTTCTTCAACCCCACCTCATTTTTTTTGTTTGTTTTTAAGTTGGAGTCTCACTCTGTTGCCCAAGGCTAGAGTGCAGTGGCACAGTCACAGCTACCACAGTCTGGACCTGCTGGGCTCGGGGGATCCTTCCACATCAGCCTTCCAAGTAAATGGGATCGCAGGCACGTGTTACCATGCCCAGCTAAGTTTGGATTTATTGTAGAAATGAAGTTTTGCCATGTTGCCCAGGCTGGGCTCAAACTTCTGGACTCAGTCACTCCTCTCCCCTCCACCTCCCAAAGTGCTGGGATTACAGGCATGAGCCACCGCGCCTGGCTCCCATCTCACTTTCTATGTTCTGGTTATTGTGATCTTCTTTTATTTTTTTAAACATGGCCCTTCCCACTTCAGGGGCTTTGTACATACTGATCCATCTGCCTGGAACCCTTCTCTCTCCCTACCCACTAGGCCCTTGCACTCAGTAACCTGTACTTCTCCTTTATTCATGTCTCAGCATAAATGCCACAGCCTCAAGAGAACCTTCCGTGATCTCTCCCAGACCAGATGGAACCTCATGTGGCATACACTCATGAGACTATCCTCCATCTCAGTTCTGATCAGACTTCTCATTACTTGTTCAATGCCCTGCTACACTCAAACTTTGGGGAAGCAGAACCGCGGCCCTTTTTTTTTTTTTTTGAGTCGGAGTCTCACTCTGTCGCCCAGACTGGAGTGCAGTGGCCACTCCCAGCCACCGCAGCCTCGCCTGCTGGGCTCCGGCAATCCTTCCGCTTCAGCCTTCCGAGTAGCCGGAATTACAGGCATGCGCTACCACGCCCGGCTGATTTTTTGATTTATTGTAGAGATGAGGTCTCGCTGCCCAGGCAGTCTCGAACCTGCGGGCTCAGCATCCACTCACCTCAGCCTCCCAAAGGCAAGGGATTACAGGCTGAGCCACCGAGCCCAGCTCACCGTGGCCCTCTTACTCGCCCCCACATCGCCATCACCGAGCCAGGGCCTAGTACCCAATGGGCACTCGGCACATGCTTATAGAAGGCATGAATCCCTCACAAATATGAAGGCAGCAATTCACCATTCAAAGTTGCCATCCCCCACATGATGATATTCTTAGTTGTGATATATCTTCAGCAATTTCTATTTAGGATTTTTAAAAAGGAAACAAACAAAAAAAGGAATTTAAAAATTCAAAACTGAAAGGCTAAGCCAAAACACTATCCTTTCTGAATTATACCCTAGCTGGCCACAACTAGGAGTTGATATAAAAGAAATAACAATAACTAAAGTAACATTTATTGAGGGCGAATTATGTGCCAAGCCTATGGGGGAAACTGAGGCTTAGTGAGGTTGAGAGATTTATTGAGGTTCATTCAGCCAATGGTGGAGCCATAGTCACTAAGACCCATAATCACAGCCAGGATTCGGATGCTCTTAGACACTCAGTCTTTGGGGAAGACAAACTTTAGAACACAGGGACCCCTCTCTCTACATACTGCAGACTAAGAGCATCAACCACAGAATCCAAGAGAGACATATTTTTGGCTGTAGGTTAAATGTCTCTAAATACATCCCGGCTAATTTTACCATGTTTCTAAGAGCAATCTCTCCCAAACTCATCTTATTAAAAACAAGTGTTCCTACCGGAAGAAAGAGTCTCTGGGCAGCACAGGGTTTGAACAATTTCTTCCATTCCTGAGGGTTTCCAACAGAAAATGTGATGGGGTAGATTCTGTGTTCAAACTTCTTTGAATATGAGTCAGGCCACTGTCGCAACTGAAAAACATGGAAGGCAGGGAAGGGTGATTAGACCCCAAGAAATAGGGAAAACACCTGGAAAGCTTCTGGAGGGTCAAATGGAAATTACTCAGGCAACGCACACAGAAAGTCTAACTTCATCATCACCCTTAACGTTCACTAAATGAAAGAGTATTTCTCCTATTACAGTTTCTAGGGTTTAAAAAAATAACATTCACAGTTGGCCAGGATGTTGGGAAACTGGCACAGACACACTGCTGAGAGGAGTATGGATTAGAACAAACTTTCAGAGGGCAGTTTGGAAACTGGTAACCACAAATCCCAAAAGATAGAGGTGCGAGGATGTTCACTACAACCTAGTTTGAATAACAAGACTTGGGAACAATCTAAATGCCCAGTTATAAGGAATTGGGAAAATTATGTTTGAAATACACAATGGAACAATGTGTACTGAAATAAAGTACATCTATATGTACTAAGATGGCAAAGTGGTTATAACATACATAGTAAGGTTTTAGAAAAAGCAAAATGCAAATTCATACTATGGTTCTATTTTATAGTTAAACTATAAGCACATTACATTTTATATGTAGAAAAAAAATCTATTCAGATACTTTCCAAGTTATTAAAAGTAGTCACCTCTAAAGTTGATTGTTTCATTTTTTCTGTTTATGTTTCCATATTCCTTAGTACTTTCACAGTGAGTATATATTACTCTCTTTGCAGATATCAACTTTACAACAAATTTTGTAAATACGCTAATTTTTTTTTTTGGTCAGTCTCGTTCCGTCACCCAGGCTGGAGCACAGTAGCATGATCACAGGCACCACAGCCTCGACCTGCTAGACTGAGGCAGAGGGAATGCCTCAGCCTTCCAAACAGCTGAAGCTACAGGCGTGTGCCACCATGTTCAGCTAATTTTTTAATTTACTGTAGAGACAAGGTCTCAGCAAGTTGCCCAGGCTGGTCTCCAACCCCTGGGCTCAGGCAACCCTCTTGCCTCCGCCTCCCAAAGTGCTGGGATTACAGGTGGGAGCCGCTATGCCTGAAAATACACTGTATATTTTAGAGCAGGTTTACATTTATAGAAAAATCTAGCAGAAAGTAGAGAGAGTTCCCATATAGCCTCTTTCCTCCCCTGGCCCACAGTTTCCCCTATTATCAACCTCTTGCATTAGTGTGGGATGTTTGTAACAATTGACAAGCCAATATCAATACAATATTATTAAATAAAGTGCATCATTTACATTAGGGTTCACCCTTTGTGTTGTACAATTTTATGGGTGTTGACAAATGCGTAATGTCATGTATCTGCCATTAGAGTATCATAGAGAATAATTTTACTGCCCTACAAATCTTCTCTGTTCCACCTATTCAACCTTCCCTCCATCTCCCCAAACTCCTAGACACCACTGATCTTTTTATAGACTCTTAGTTTTACCTTTTCCAGAATGTCACATAGTTGGAATCATAGATAGCTTTTCTAGACTAGCTTATTTTATTTAGCAATCTGTGTTTAATGTTCCTACGTGTCTTTTTGTATCATGATAGTGTATTTATTTTTATTGTTTATTTAAAACAAATTTCTGTTGTTTATAAATATTTGTTATCACTTAATAATACTGTATTTCCATTGTCTGGAAATACCACAGTTTGTTTATTCATTCACCTACTGAAGGACATCTTGGTTTCTTCCAGTTTGGGAGAAACTGTGAATAAAGCTGCCATAAACATCTGTGTACAAGTTATTGTGTAGACATAAGATTTCAATCCATTCGGGTAAATCCATCAGAGGGCAACTGCTAGATCATATGGTAAGCCTACATTCAGCTTTCTAAGAAACTGCCCATCTTCCCAAGTGGCTGTAGCATTTTGCATTCTCACTGACAATGAATGAGAGTTCCTGTTGCTCCATCCCCATTTGGTGTTCTCAGTGTTCCGGAGTTTAGCCATTCTCATAGGTGCATAGTGGTATCTCACTGTTGTCTTAAGATGCAATTCCCTAATGACATAGGATGTTGAACACCTTTTCAGATGCTTGTTTGCCATCTGTATATCTTCTTAAGTTTTTCAGTTAACGTCTTCCCACCGCTGCAATAATTCTACTTCTGAGAATTTATCCTAAGAAAAAATTCCAAAAGTGCACACTCATTTATTACAAGGTTGTTTATTATACTATTGTCTATAACAGAGAAAAAATTTGGAAACAATATAAAAAAGAGATTGGTAAAATAAGCTCTAGCTTCCATCTACATAATAGAATATAACGCAGTTATTAGTGACAGTGCTATAGAACTGGGGACAGCAAACTATGGTGGTACAAGAGCCAAACTACCTGCCATAGATGGCACAGCCAAGAATGGTCTGACATTTGCAAATAGTTGAAAAAAATCAAAAGAATAGTATTTCACAACAGGTAAAATTATATGAAACTCTGGTCGGGCTTGGTGGCTCTGCCTGTTATCCAAGCACTTTGGGAGGCCGAGGCAAGTGGACTGCCTGAGCCTGTGGGTTCAAGACCAGCCTGGGCAACTTGGTAAGACCTCGTCTCTACAATAAATAAAAAATTAGCCAGATGTGGTAGCACGTGCCTGCAGTTCTGGTTACTTGGAAGGCTGAGGTGGAAAGATCATCGGAGCCCAGCAGATAGATGCTGGGGTAGCCATGAGCGTGCCACTGCACTCCACCCTAGGTGACAGAGTGAGACTCCAACTCAAAAAAGAAAAAAAAAAAAAATATATATATATATATATATATATATGAAACTCAAATTTCAGTGTCCATAAATAAAGTTTTATTGGAACACAGCCATGCCTATTTGTTTATGGCTGCTTTTTCACTAAATAGCACAGTTGAGTAGTTGGGACAGAATCCATATGGTCTGCAAAGGCTAAAATATTATTATCCGGTGTTTTCCAGGAAAAAAATTGGCCAAATCCATTTTATTCAGTAATATAAGTGTCATGGTATAAAAGAGAATATGAGATATCATCCTATTTTGACTTTAATATGAAAAAGAAATGAAAATAAATACCGTATACCAAAATTGTTCTCCCTACACCTTGGTATGAGGATTGACTTTTTTCATTTATTAATGTATTGGTTTTTATAAAATAATATGCATATATTGCTTATATAACCACATAAACATTTTTTCCTCAGTTTTCTTTTTCCAAGAGACAGGGTCTTACTGCGTTGCCCAGCTGATCTCAGAACTCCTGAGCTTAAATGATCCTCCTGCCAGCCTCCCAAGCAGCCGGGACTACAGTAGCTTACCACCATGCCTGGCTCACATAAATGTTTTTTAAAAACACATCATTGGGAGTGCTTTTAAATCTCTGAGTGAGAAGGAGAGGAGCGATAAAGTATCTGATATTTGATTTATGAAGGGCACGGATCAATAAATACCCAGTACAACTGTACTGACCCATTAGAACTGACACTGGGAATAAATGCTCAGCACAACAATATTGACTAGTTGGAATGGAAGAATGTACACTAGCACAAATCCTGGACACAAACACCCAGTGCCATTGTGCCACTGCACAACATCACAAAATCACCCTGGAAGGAGAACAGTAAGTTTCATGGTTTACTTGACTCTTTGATAGTTAGCATTCTGTCATCCAGAAAGGTTTAACCACCTTTGCCAATCTATGTCATTTAACGGGAGTGTCCAGTTCATTTACATCTGTCACTATGCATACATTTGAATCTCTCTTTTTTTTGAGTCAGAAGCTCACTCTGTTGTCCAGGCTGGAGTGCAGTGGCACACTCATGGCAACTGCAGTCTTGATTTGCAGGGCTCAAGTGAACCCTCCACCTCAGCCTTCCAAGTAGCTGGAACTACAGGTGTCTGCCACCATGACTGGCTAATTTTTTGATTTACTGTAGAGACAAAGTCTCACCAAGTTGCCCAAGCTAGTCTCAAACCCCTAGGCTCAGGCAATCCTCTTGCCTCTGCTTCCCAAAGTGCAGGATTACAAGCATGAGCCACTGTGCCCAGGCAAAATAAATAAATTTAATTGAGAGGCCATCAGGCTGACGCAGCCCAGTGCCCTAGGTTCCTATGTAAATAAACTGAAACCCAACTCAGTGTTAAGTGGTCCTATTCTAGGTATATCAGAAATTGCCAAGTAACCCTAACTAGGGACTTTCTACTACTTAAGTTTAACCAATCAAAAATCACTATCCTCTTACCAGGGACTTTCTGCTGGAACGACCCAAACAAGGCTATTACTCCATGTTTATCAGTCAAGATTTTCTTTGCCTGGCTTCCATGTTCACCTTATAAAAGCCTTCCTCTTGTGCTCCTTCATTGGTGCCCCCAAACTGCTTGTGGTCTGGAGCTGTCTGACTCACGAATTGCTGAATGCTCAAATAAACTCTAATTTTTTTTTTTTTTTTGAGTTGGAGTCTCACTCTGTCACCCAGACTGGAGTGCAGTGGCCGCTCCTGGCCACCGCAGCCTCGACCTGCTGGGCTCCGGTGATCCTCCTCAGCCTTCCGAGTAGCCGGAATTACAGGCATGTGCTACCACGCCCGGCTGATTTTTTGATTTATTGTAGAGATGAGGTCGCACTGCCCAGGCGGGTCTCGAACCCGCGGGCTCAGGCAATCCACTCACCTCAGCCTCCCAAAGGCGCGGGATTACAGGCTGAGCCACCGAGCCCGGCTCAACTCTAATACTTTAACTTGCCTTATTTTATCTTTTAACACTTCTGTGAAAGTAATCTTTTATCTCTGGCTGCTTTCAAGATTTTCTTTTTGTCTTCAGTGTTCTGTTTTTCCTCTATGATGAGTCTAGTGGCAGATTTCTTTCTATTTATGCTACTTAAAATTCACCAGGCTTCCTGAATCTGTGGACTGGTATCTTCTACCATCTCTGGATCACTGTCAGCGATTATGTCTCTAAATATCTCCATCCTTCTAGACTCCTTCTTCCATCCTTTCAGAACTCTTATGAATATACCATCCTTCTCATTCTATCATTCATATCTCTTAATCTCCATTTCTTTATCTCTCCATGCAGCATTCTATATACTATCTTCCAGTTGAATGCTTCTTTCTTTAGTTCTGTCTTTTCTGCTGATTAAAATTTTTCACATAAGCCTTATAGCTGATCTCATAGTCTGCTATCATGACTCCCAGAGATGTCTAGGATGTATGCCCCTTGTTCTAATTTAGTTATGGAGTTCTAAGTTCAAGATAGTACTATGATCTCAGCCTGGGGAGCAGAAGGTGATAAATGCCTACTTAATTTCAGAGTATTCTGTATCATATATCTTTCCCTGTGTTCTCTACTCTGTATAATATGCCATTCCATAGTGATATTGTCTATTGTGTGCCATCAAGACTAATGAGTTGCCCTTTTTCTGAGATGACATAACTCTTGGCACAATCCAGACTAGCCAACATGAAGAACTGCCCTAAATTCTGCATATAATATTGGGCTTGGAGGAGCGTAGTTGAGATTCCAGAAAGTCTGATGTGACTCACTCTCACTTAGATATATCGTCTGCGATGGTGTGTGTCTACGTGTAAGGCCCTTTTGGGGGACATAGAGCTTACACCTCTCTCTGGGACTGGGACTAGGAGAGGCAAGTAAGGTACCTCGGGAACAAAATTTAAGGAGGCACTCACATTCAGGTTTGTGTAAGTGTTGACCACAGGACCTTAATGGCCTCACCCTAGTTCTAGCCTTATACTCTGTTATTGAATAACATTGCTAGCTGGGCACGGTGGCTCACACCTGTAATCCCAGCACTTTGGGAGGTGGAGGTGAGAGGATTGCCTGAGTCTAGGGGTTTGAGACTAGCCTGGGCAACTTGGTGAGACATCATCTCTACAATAAATAAAAAAAATTAGCTGGGCATGCTGGTTCACACCTGTGGTACCAGCTACTATCAGTCCTAATTGTGTTGACTTCTTTCTATATATTTCAGATGAGTGAATTTTGATTCATCCAGGTGGCATCTGTGACTGGTCCCTCTAAAGGTTAATCAGAACCTTCTAATTGACCTTTCTCAATTTGGTGGATGAACACTCTTTCATTAAGTTTTTAAATTTTATTGATTATAATTAATTTTTAAGAGTTGCCCTTGTATCTTTTTTCCCGCCAAATTTGCCTAGTCAAATTTTCTCTATTTATATCAACATACTGTATCTGTATCTGTATTTGATAAGCCCAATATTTGCAATTTTTTGTTGTTTCTGCTGACTCTTCTTGTGCCTGTTTCCTTATGTGTTTGCTGATTTCTGATTGTGAGTCTATTTCTAGGAGCTCCAACTGTAAAAATTCTTTGATGTCTGGGTTGAGAGTTAGACCCTCCAAAGAATATTCGTGTTTGCTTTTGAGGGTGGGATGCCTAGAGGCACAGTAGATACCAAGGTCTACCTCAAATTATAATTCTCAGACTGTAATTTAGCTTTTCACAGATGCTTTAGTTGAAAGTCCCAAACCCACTGGAGGAATGACAATAGTCACAGGTTCTCAGATAAGACTTTTTACAAAAAAACTCCACTCAGCCAAGATATTTTTCATTGTTCTTAGCCTCTATAGATAGTTTTTCAAAGATTCTCTTAAGATTGCAGTTTTAAAATTTGCTTTTATTTTTAAAATTATATATTTTTATTTTTAGAGGCAAGATCTCACTCTGTTGCCCAGCCTGGAGTGCAGTGGTGTTATCACTGCAACCTCGAACTCCTGAGCTCAAGTGATCCTCCTGTCTCAGCCTCCCAAGTAGCTGGGACTACACGCATGTGCCACCACCCCTGGCTAATTTTTATAAATCTTTTTAGAGAAGGGGTCTTGCTACGTTGACCAGACGGGTCTCCAATTTGTGGCTTCAAGTGGTCCTTCCACCTTTGCCTCCCAGAGTGTGGGTATTACAGGCATGAACCACCCACCATACCTGGGCTCTTTTTCCTTTTTTTTCTTTGGTACCTCTTTTTCCTGAAAGTGTGGTCCTCTTTGCATCCCAGCTTTATGAGGAGTGTTTCCCATTTATCCTGTGTCTACTGAAGGCTTTGAGTCTACTCCCCACGACCCTCCCCATGACCCACGTAGTATCAATAAAAGCCCTGGACCACCCAGTGCTATCCATGCTAATTTACCCACTAGTTTTGTGCTTCCACCTCATTCTTTACCTCAGTAGGCAATTCCTCCTTTCTCACAGGTTCATTCATTCTTTTCAAATTTTAAAATATATTTTGGGGGTATCTACAGACGTTATAGTACAGAAGACTTTTAGGATCTCAAATCCCTTGATGACCTTCACAGGGGTTTGGCCGGCTCATACAAGATCTTAAACGCTTCCACCCGGAAATTACACATGTTACATAAAAAGTGACACACATCACTGTCACCCACATTTCACAGGCCATAGCAAGTCACATGCTCATACCCAACTTTTGAGGAGTCAGGGAGGTGCCAAATGACCAGATGTCTAAAAGGGGGGACGTTCTAATGGGGACCACGAAGGTCAGACAAACAGGGCCACCCCAGGAAGATCTGAGTGCAGCCCCTGCCTTTCCCTGATTCCTCCACAGACATGCCTGAGAGTGTCTGGGCCAGCTTCAGCGGCCTCCTCCAATCACGAGCAACCTGACACCGTCTAAAAGAGCTCCTCACCTGGAATCAAAACCAGCTTCCTGAGACGACCCCTCAGTACTCCTTGTTTTGTCCTGCAGAGCAGTGTGGAAGAAATCTAATTCCAGTTTTAAATCTAAATCTAATTCCAGTTTTAATTCCATAAGTCTTCAAACCACTGAAGAATACCTCATCACCTCTGGGCTACTGTCCCTAGATCCTCAAAAAATGGAAATGAACAACCGAGAAACATGGTTCCTGTCCTCTAAATGCATGTATTACAATTTAAAAACAGCCTTTGATGCTTTTTAAAATTTTTCTTTAAAGGAAAAAAATACTCCTCACTCATTCTTGATTACTTTGTATTATTCTCAGGATGCTAGGCTGCACACAATAAAACCAGTTCAGGCACTTTAAGCCAAAAAAACCAAAAAAAACAAAAAACAATGAAAGGATATTGAGTAGCTCAGAAGACCACTGGAAGGCAGAAGAACCAGACCCAGAGGCTGACCCTGACCCAGCTTGAGCCTGTGCCAGGTGGCATCTGTGTCTGGTCTGTCTGTTAATCAGAACCTCCTACAAGTACCACAGCTTGCTCCACTGATTCCAGGCACACACACACACACACACACACTCTGACCCTAACTATCACCAAAATGGATTGGTAGCCTCCTTACTTTTGTGTGTCATTATTTCCTGATGCTAATAAGTCTGGATCAGGAGCACAGATTAACCAAACCTAAGACACATACCTAATCCCGGGCTGCCAGGAAAGATGACAAAAATAAATGAAACTTTCAAATATTAGGTACCTGCAATGTAGATGGTAAATACCACCAGATGCATTGCACGAATGCAACTTAAAAAAAAAAACTTCTTAAATATAGAAGAACTCACCCATACGTCAGCCTCCAGAGGAATCCTGACAGAAATTGGCATTTTGTTTTGTTTTCGCCCTAAGGTAAAACATGTAGCCCTGAACTTCCCAGGAGGTTATCCCAAGAAATCATGATATTCCCATAATGCCTTGGTGTTGAAACTGACAGCCCAGAGAAGGATGATAGAATCCACCCCTTTACACCAGCATCTGCCTTGATTTGGTAGGAACCAAAAGCCACTGCTCTATTTCTTCAGGCTTAACAATGCCCAACATGTAGGAGATGTTCCAAATAATCTTTGTGCAATGAAAGAATAGGTGGCTCTTTCTTTTTTTTTTTTTTTTTGAGTTGGAGTCTCACTCTGTCACCCAGACTGGAGTGCAGTGGCATGCTCACAGCCACCGCAGCCTTGATTTGCTGAGCTCAGGCGATCCTTCCACCTCAGTCTTCCAAGTAGCTGGAACTACAGGCATGTACCACCATGCCTGACTAGTTTTTTTGAATTATTCTAGAGACGAGCTCTTGTCATGTTCCCCACGCTGGTCTCGAACCCCTGGACTTAGGCAATCCTCTCGCCTTGGCCTCCCAAAGTTCTGGGATTACAGTTGTGAGAATAAACATGAAAGAAGAAACATATTATCTGATTCACATTCACCATCACACTCTGCAATAAGCAGAGTAAGTATCATCTGCCCTGTGATACAGATGAGAAAGCTGAGGCTGATAGAAGTTCTATGACTCACATAGGGACCAAGGTTTTAAATCTAAACCAGCACCGTAATCTCTGCCTGAAAAAAAAAAGGGGTGATACCATATGTCCTGCCTACTTTTTTTTAACATGCTATTATAATTTCCTTCCTGAGCTGAGCTTCCCTGGTCTAACAAAGACCTGAGGAAATGAGCCATCAAAGGGATAAAGTCATGAGGGCAATTCAGAACATAGCACAACTTCACAAGTATCTACAGTAATATTCTCATACAATCTAGCTCTTAATTTGTAATGCTCCAGTTACTAAGGCTCATGAAAAAAATCACTCCAAAACTGAGTACAAAATAACTATTTATTATGTTCACCGATTCCATGAATCAGAAATTCAAACAAGGCACAGTCAGGACAGGCTGACTCTACGCCATGATGTCTGGGGCCCCAGCTGGAAGCCTTGAAGGCTGGGGGCTGGGATCACCTGGAAGTTTGTTTATTCACCTGTCTGGAAGTTTAGGCTGGCTCTTGACTGGAGGCCTCAGTTCCTCTCTAGGTGAGTCTCTCCAAATGGTCTCTCCTTATAAGGCTAGTTTGTGCTTCCCTGAGGATAGTAGCTGGGGTCTGGGGCAGGCATCCCAACAAAGAATCAGCCAAAAGCAGTATTCTTCTTGTAACCTAGCCTCAGATGTCACAGAGCATTACGTTTGGCATTCTCTACTTTATATATACATACTATATATGTTTGTATATGTGTATGTATATATGTATAAGTAAATGTATTAGCTATTGCCTTACAATCAATCACCTCAAAACTTAGTAGCTTCAAAATTACAAACACTTATGATCTGATATATTCCTTAGGGTTAGGAATCTGAAAGCTGGTTGTTCTGGCTCAGAGCTTCTCATGAGTTTGCAGGGCTCGATGGGGCTGGAGGATCAGTCTCCAAGTTCAGTCACATGAAGCTTGGCAAGAGGCCTTCGTCCCAAACCACGTGGGCCTCCCCAAAGGGCTACTCTGACATGGCAGTTGGCTTCCTCCAGACCAAGTTCTGAGATGGAAAGTGAAGTGCTACAACCTGATCTCACAAGTGACATACCATAACTTCTGTCCTATTCTATTACTCACACAGATGACCCTGGGATAGTGTAGAAGGAAAGTACAACCTGCCACACATATACATACACATCTCCCTTTTCTTACCTTTAAGTACAAGTCTGTGTTGTGCTCGGCTCCATCCCCATACTGCAGTTTCTAGCATGCAGCAGGTATTCAATAAATACTCGGTAGCAGGATATTGTATAGTAGTTGTCTAATGTTTGCCCCATGGCCTATTTCCCTCTGTTGTTACATATAGAGCACTTCTTAGCCCTCTGCAGCTGGAAGGACCTGTGACAGCTTCTGGGCAGTGAAATGTGCATGGAAAGACCTGTGTCACTATCACACTGAGGGAGTGAAAGGTGCGGGCATGACTCCCCAGTCTCTCTCCTGCAATGGCACCCGAGAAACTGTAAATGCCAAATTTTCCAGGGGGTGCAAGTATATACCTGCCTCAGTCAACTTCCGTCCTAGACCTAAGAAGCTGTGTGGAACAGAGAACCTTCCCCTGTAGTTGATAAGCTGCACGCATGCAGAAAGTCTCCAGGCGTTTTGGGAGTTGTTACTGCAGCCTGACTTGATCTATCTTGATTACAGATCTATCATCTCTTTTATCAATCCTGCTACCCCCAAGCTGCAGATGAGGACATATCATATGTGTACAATTATACATATGTATACCTATATATACAAACATACATGGCCGGGTGCAGTAGCTCACTCCTGTAATCCCAGCACTTTGGAAGGCCAAAGAGTGAGGATTGCTTGAACCCAGAAGTTCAAGACCAGCCTGAGCAACATAGCAAGACCTACCCAAGATTCCACAGCAAATAAATAGTGAAGCTGAGTTTTGAACTTGAGTCTACTAGTTCAGAATATAGCATAATACAGTGGTTAATTCCATGGAAGTCTGAGTCAGAAAACTTGACCTGAAACCTGATGAGCAAATCACTAAAACTCTCTCAGCCTCAACGATTTCAGTCTGTAAATGGGGACGTTCTTCAAAGGTTCCCTTTGAAGACTGTGAGGATGAAATGAGATGAAATAATATATGAGTCCTTGACAAATGCTGTATATTGTTATCATCATTTCCCTTATATGCAGCTTTGGAGCTAACTGTGAGTGTTGCAACCCTTTTCCTTCCTCCATTCCCTGACTCAGATATTTTTTGAAGCATTTTCCAATCAATTCCAAAGCCCCAAAACTATTTGCTCCCTGGTCCCTTGGTGCAGATGTCAAAGTGATTTGTTTTTTCCTTCTCAAATATAATATGTTTTCTAGCTTTCTGTTATTAGCCTTTCTTTGCCCAACATGCTTTTATGGGCATTTCTCATTAGCACAGCTAGCCTGGTGACAGGATACAGCACTGTTGACTCAAGTTGGCAAATACAAAGCAAGGCAACTTCTTGTTCTGCCAGCATTCAAGAACGTACTGCAAGAGAAAATTTTCAAGGAAAACAAAGCGTAGTCTGCAAAGATCATGTGTGTGCTTACACTGGGAGAAGAGGCCTTTCTAAAGTTCTTCTTGTGTATTCGTAAACACTCACTACTCAGTTCTCAGTATGGGAACAGTCAAATAAATGATAACCCATTCACCTAATAAAATAAAATACTATGTAGTCACCAAGAAGCATTAGGTAAGGATGCAGGATTATTCACGGAACAATGCTGATAACAGAGTTTTAAGAGTAAAAAAGCAAATTCCACAACAACATAGAGAGTATAATCCTTATTTTTGTCTAAAAATTTTTTTAAAATCTGAATACATACACACATGTGTAACTGTACATATGTTGTATCTATATATACAAACATACATGGCCAGGTGCAGTTGCTGTAATCCCAGCACTTTGGCAGGAGAATTGCTTAAGCCCAGGATTTCGAGACCAGCCTAGCCAACATAGTGAGACCTTGTCTCAACCTAAAAAATAATAATAATTTAAAAATTAGCTGGGTGTGGTGGCATGCACCTGTGGTCCTAGCTACTCAGGAGGCTGAGGCAGAAGGATTGCCTGAGCCCAGGCGAATGAGGCTATGGTGAGCCATGATCATGCCACTGCACTCTAGTCACAGAGTGAGACCCCAATTAAAAAACAAAACAAAACAAAGATCAAAAAACATACAGATATATACACACACCAGTATATGAAAAGCACAAATGGCAGAACCACTCCAAATTAACCCTGATAACTTCTTATATGGGATTGAAGGGTAGTAGTAAGGACTTCCATCTTTTACTTTATCATCTATATTATTTGAACTTATGTTAATGAACATATATTGTTTGTTATTTAAAAAACAGTCAGGCCAGATGTGATGGCTCATACCTATAATTCCAGCACTTTGGGAGACCAAGGCAGGAGGACTGCTTGAGCCCAGGAGTTTGAGAGCAGCCTAGGCAACATAGTGAGACATCATCTCTACAAAATATATATATATATATATATATACATA